>NC_061499.1:9957029-10117029 GCF_022539355.2 Hippoglossus stenolepis
TGTGAACTTCATTGATCTGCCGTGGTACTTGTGTCATAGAGGTTCACATATCGTATGAACCGGGCTGCAGCGCTGTCAGGTGTGACCAGGCTCCAACGCTGAGCTCACACTGATGAGACCGAAGAGAGAACTACTGGGCTGCTCTGACGTTGTCCTTCCAGCTGCTCTCTCACACTCTCACACACTGATTTTCACACAACTTCCCTGCTCATCTCACACACACACACACACACACACACACACACACACACACACGTCGAGCAGTCTGGAGTACCTCACACACACAGACACACACACACACGCACGCTCGCACTCACACAGACGCGCATACCACTGTATCACCCATCTTTCTGTGTCATAAGAGAGGACACACTTTCTCTCTCCCACACTCGGACCCACTCTCCTAGTCTCACAGTTTCACAACACACACACACGTACACACACACACACACACTTACACACACACGGAGGGCTAGAACCCCTACTCAGTGTCCAGCTCTGGGCGGTGTTCCCATCGCCATGGCCTTTCCCAGCACAGACAATGCTTTGTGTCCCACAAAGGAAGCTCTCATCCAGGCTCTGGGGCCCTGTTTGGCCCTATGTGGCCCCCCAGACTCCAGAAAGGCCCCCTGAGCCGCCCCACCACAACCTGCTGAGGTGCCAAGAGGAACATCTGTGTGACTCTGGTGAAGAGACCTCGCTGATGTTCTCACACTGAGAGGAAGAGTGTTGCTTATATTCCTTTGTGTGATGTGCGTGATCCTGCCTGTTGCGTGTCTCAGGCAGCATGTGTACGTGTGTTTGTGTGCATGTGTGTATCACTTGTTCATGTGAGCACAAGCTTCTGGGTCCTGGGAGTTTCTCAGTCCAGATAATAAATGGTGTGAGAGGAAAGACAGAGTGTGTTGCCAGACCTCCCCAGTCTATGAACCACGTGTCCCGGCAGCGCGGCTGCCAACCATACACTCTGAAACGGGGTCACGCTAACAAGAACGAATAGACGAGGTGGAGAAGTGGAGGGAAGATGAATGAGGGGAGTGATCAGGGAGATGGAGGGATGGACAGATGGAAGACCTGATAGAGAGGTGGATTGAGGGAATGAATTTGTTGAATGGATGGATGGACAGTCGGTGATAAAGATGCAGAAACAATTACACTTTGTGAATGACTTGAGTTTTTACACCATTTGTTACAAACTTTGTTTGAAATTGGAAATTTTGAATAGAATGTGAAAACGCCCTAAACTGTACAACAGAATGACTCCTGTACATTTTTCATGTTTAGTGACCTTCACCAGCTGCCAATCTGCTGGTCCTCGTGATTATAATATAAATAGGTCCAACATATGGAGAAAATATATATACACTATACAGAGCTGTCAGAATAGAGTTCCTGAAAAGGCAAAATCAAATATAAGTGTCGCCTGGAACAAGTCTTACATTTAGGATGTGAAACAACAGATGTTAGAAAAAGCCTGATTACTAATGAGGCTCCATTAACTTCCATCCTCCACCTTCTGTCATGGGCTAAATATATTAGAGACAGGAAGCATATCTGTCAGCAGCAGTGATTGCACTTATCTCCAAGGAGAAGCTGGAGAAACTCTGACTCAGTATGTGCAGACTGAACATACACAATATTATCTACCTGCTGCAATCTCCAGTCTGCCCTGTCGTTTGTCCTGTGCGAGTCTGTTAGTGACATTCATGTGCAACAGACATCAGGGAGCCCATTGCAGCTGGATCCTGTACGGTCCACACCCTCGGACACACACAACACACACATACACACACAACACATACGCCATCCCAGCACAGGAAGTGACATCATGCACTACAGGCCAAAAACACAGGAAGCATGACGACAGCTTCCGAAGAACATGAGGGACACATCGACTCTGTATAATCTAACAGCTGTGGCTGCAGATCCCAAGAACACACACACACACACACACACACACACACACACACACACACACACACACACACACACACACACACACACACACACACACACACACACACACACACATACACATGCATACATATACACACAGTAAGTCATTCAATTTAAACACACACTGCAATTACTGCAAATCCGAGTGAGATGCAAGTTAAACTTCGACACTTTCCTCTGTCTTAAAATAACGAAATTACCAAAAGTTTTAAAATTAATTTTAAGTATATCTTTCAGTGATTCAAATGGTTATTTGTGGTCAGGATGCGTCTAAGATTGTTGGGTTCGTATCATCCCCAATGGGGGAACAGGGACGTGTCAGATTCTATGTTCTGTGTGGCAAACATACGTGTTGATGGTGAGTGTCAAATTTCACATCTACATGTTTCATCATTATGAAAGATAAATGATCAGATCAAAAGATAATGAGTTGACAAAACTGTGGGTGGGTTTTTTCTAAACTTAGGAGATAACTTAGCCAAAGTTACCTTGAAAATGACCTTGAAGTTATTTATTATATCCATCCACCGCTTATCTATACCGCTACATCCTTGTGAGGGTCGTGCTGGAGCGGGAGCCAATCCCAGCTGACATTGGGCAGACAGGTCACCACAATATGAACAGAGACAAACAAACGTTCAGTCTCACATCCCTACAATTAACCTAACCCCAATGTCCATGTGTTTGGACTGTGGGTGGAAGCGGGAGTGAACAGAGAAAACCCACCCAGACACATAGACCCTGGCGGAAGCAGGATTCGAACCTGAAACCTTCTTGCTGTGAACGGTTGAGGTGACAGTACCCGCTATACCATGTAATGATCCTCTACAGTATATCTGCATGTGTATATATGCATATTTATTGAATATGTGTGTGTGTGTGCTCAGGGTTTTCTGTTGTTTTGTAATGACTGCGTGTGGCTCATGTTCGCACTGGATCAGGTTGCCGCTGTATCACACACACACACACACACACACACACACACACACACACACACACACACACACACACACACACACACACACTTCCACTCTTTCTTGTTTTTATCCCCTCTCCTCCCACACATTATGTCCTTCTCTCTTCTAAATCTAAATCAAACCCATGCAATCGTTATGTTTTGCCCTTCAACTCTGCTTGTGTCTTCGTGTCTCCCCTCTCTGTCTCGCTCCCACACTCTCACACACACAACAAACACACCACCAGCCTCTCAACTTCTGCCCAGCTCATAATGCCGTGCCTCGTAAGAAATATGCATCGATAACCACAACAGTGCTCTCTCTCCCTCTCACACACACACACACACACACACACACACACACACACACACACACACACACACACACACACACACACACACACACACACACACACACACACACACACACACACACACACACACACACACGCCACACACATGCAAACATACACGATGAGGAACCCGCTGTCGCCCAAACATGCTCCCAAATATTCATGAGAGTCACTGAAAAGCTACAAAGCAAATATGTGTGGTGAGCGGCGGACATTAAAATCTGAGGTCTGGATGTCACAACTTTGATTTTCATGGAGCCTCATTCTGTCAAATGACTTTGATTCCTTCCCGCTGTCTTCTGCCCTTTTGTTTCTTACAGTAGTCTTTCATTAAAACCTGCAGAATCCCTCCTCACTGAACCTGATCGCGATCGAGGCCTCGGTATATCACTGCAGATTTCCAGATCCTGACGCCCGCACTGACAGCTCGGAGGCTGCGGTTGCCAACAAAGCCTTTCCTGTGCCTGTGAAACTCCAGCCTCTTGTCTATTTCCATCTGCAGGGTCAACAAACACAGCGTAAAGTGCCCGACGCGAACGTAAACAGTGTGTTTTCATACGGCATGTCCAGAATACCACGAGGCCCTCGACAAATAACTAAAATAGACGTTTTCTGCAATCAAAACATTTCCAGAAGCAAAACTTTTCACTCCTGGGAAGGATGTATCCGAAGCTGTTTGTGTTCACAAGGACAACACACACTTGTGAACAACTCTACAGGTTAACACAACATTATGTCGACATTCGACGTGTTTTTATATTCGCTGGATTGAAGATGTGTTAAATCGACACGTCCTCTGTAAACGTTTACCTGCTCGCCACGAGGTTCGCTCTCGCCAAAGTGGCTGCTCATTGCTTCCTGTTGAGACTGAGCTCCAGTTTCCTGTTCACCATCGAAAACTTCCTGGTGACAGAAATGTAGAGATTCTGTAGATTATTGCAGTGTTACTGAAGGATTGTGGCATGTTTCCTGTTGAGCATTTGATTGAAACAGAAAAGATTCCAACACCAATATTTCCTCATAACTAAACAACGGATATGTGTTTTTGTCACCGTGCTCAGACATTTTATGGATAAGTTGAGATCTGCGTGACCTGTGCTACATGTAGCGCCCGGACATCCTCCTCATCCTCCTCTTCCTCCTTCCTAAGACTTTTGCACAATATAAAATCCTCTCACTGCTTCCACTTTTGTTATTGAAGATAAATATGATAATAAACAATCTCTTCTGTTAATTATTTGAAGGAGGATGATTTTTCACATGAGGTTGGATCATTATCGTCGCCAAAGAGGTTATGTTTTTGCCTCTGTCTGTTGGTCTGTTTAGTTGTTTGTTGGGAGGATTACGTGAAAACTCCTGAACGGATTTCCACGAAACTTGGTGGAAATATAGAACATGGACCAAGAAAGAAGAAATTAAATTTTGGCACATTTCTTTTATCACTTTCTAAGTGTTTGCCAATTTCCTAGGGAAATAGAATGGATATGTTTACCTTCGCCAAGGACCAACAGTCACTTTGAATTCACTCAAGCTGGACTGGATTATACAGACTCATTAATATCAGGCCCCTTTATGTACCTGATTAGTTTCATCAAGATCCATGAATTATTCCCTGGGAAACCAACGAAAAAGTTCTAACAATGTTAAAGACAGTGGGAAACAAATCCTCCTCCAACTGATCCTTCTAGAAATTGAATGGGTTCTTCCCTGTTTCCCACCACATCCTTCCAACAAGTTTCGTGGTGATCCGTTCCGTAGTTTCTGCACATTTTTGCTTACAAACAAACCGACTGGAGCGAAAAAACAAAAGCTTCTCGCCGGAGGTAATTTGGAGTTGGACTTTGAAACTACTCTTACTTTCGTTCGGTGTTGCAAAACATTCCTTGTAATAAAAACACTGTAGTTCTGAGATCTGAGAAAATCTGGAAACACGAGCAGCCGTCTAATGAGGTCACCCCCGAGGTTGTCCAGCTTTGTTTGGAAGAGAAAACGAAGGCAAACAGTTAGATTATTACCCAAACTAAACATCCATCACAGTTTACACACTCGCTTCAGGTTCAAGTCGCAGCTACGATACCAGCAGTGGTGTTGACAGCAGTTTTCCTGCGTGGTGGGGGATTAGTACACTTCATGTGCACTCACGTTAACTTTTCACCTCAGGTGGTTTAGATAATAAGGCTCCACTATTGTGTTTATAACCAGCCGGATTTTCTGACTGCTGGTTTTTCTTGCGCCGGCAAACTTCTTATCAATGTCACCGTGTTCCCAGATCTCAGGGTACTTCTGTGAGTACTATGATAAGACAACTGATAGAATCACTGCCAAAAAGTATTTAAAAACATGTAGAATGTTGTTGTTTCAACCGGAGAGGACAAAGACATTAAAATACATTCATGTCAAATGTGAGAATCTTCTAAATAATCAAGTCATGTAAATAGAAGAGGGAAAACTTTTCTCCTGTGGCTGATAGAGTTTAACATCTAACTTTTCCTCACATGATCATAGAGATACAGGTGGAGTACAGAGTTAGTGTCTGAGTTTGTGTGTGTGTGTGCGTGTTTGTGTGTGTGTGTGTTTGTGTTTGTGTGTAATCCATTCCAGCCGTTTCCCCTCCTTTCCTCTCTCTCTCTCTCTCAGTCGCAGGCCTGGGAAGCAGTCGTGGGGGGGATGTCTCACAGCCACTCAGTGTGTGTGCGCTTGTGTGTGTGAGTGTGTCTCGCAGACAGCTGTGTGGACGGCCGGGAGCAGCCGTTACAGCAGGGACACACAAACACACACACACGTAGCCGTCCAATCTGAGCATCCCACCCCACCCTGTCCTTCTTCCCCCAATGCTCTAATCACTTTCTTCTTCTCAGTAAAGGAAGACGTCAGCTGTGTGTGTGTGTGTGTGTGTGTGTGTGTGTGTGTGTGTGTGTGTGTGTGTGTGTGTGTGTGTTTGTGTGTGTGTGTGTCTGGTTAGAACAGGTGAAGAGACAGAAACTGTTTCCCATTATGTGGTTAGAGTGTTACAGACAATACAAGTTATTATATCATTATCATGATGTGTGACCTTTTGTGTGTGTGTGTGTGTGTGTGTGTGTGTGTGTGTGTGTGTGTGTGTGTGTGTGTGTGTGTGTGTGAGAGAGAGATAGAGAGAGAGAGAGAGGTGGGGGTCTGACCACCACCAGACGGTGAAGCGGTAGCAGTGACCTCTTTACCAGTGCTGTGTGTGTTGGCTGAGACGGGGGCACATTTCATGGTTGACTAAGTGTTCATGTACCATAGACCGTCTTGAGTGTGTCAGTGTGTGTGTGTGTGTGTGTGTGTGTGTGTGTGTGTGTGTGTGTGTGTGTGTGTGTGTGTGTGTGTGTGTGTGTGTGTGTGTGTGTGTTTATCTTACATCTGTGTGTAGGGGCTGAACTGTGACAAGTCATGAGAAAAAAATGTTTCAGTGCGGACAGACGGTTTAGCAGGAATAATCAAGGAATTGATTCGTTCAAGAGATGTGAATCTTTCCTCCGTCATGTCGGGAAGTTGCACAAGTGATCGAACAATCAAAACAAATCTTCCAGTTAAATTGAAGTGACTCAGTTCTGGTCATCATGTAGCTTCTCGTCTTTTTAAATCTAATGTTTAGCTGTAATATTGATTTGCATTGTGTGACTAGATCTGTGAAGAAGTAAAGATTTCATTCAATCTCATCACTGACCGTTACATGATATTAGGAGGTTAGTTCAGGATGCTGCCCTGCTAAATCTATACACTTTTAAAAGACACATTTAGAGCATCATCCCTGAAACTTTTACCTTCCACACACTCAGAAATCAATTTTCTAAATGTGTATGTATTTGATTCATAACGATCCGGAAATTATTCTCTGAGAAATCAGTAAAATTGTCAGCAAAATTATCAGAATCTTAAAGAAATTAAAAGTAACATTCAGGATCCTCCCCCTGATCTGATTCCATACTGAAATGGAATGGGTTCCTCCCTGACTCGTACCACATCCTTCCATCAAGTTTCATACAGACACACAGAGAAGGTGAAGTGTGGACTTTATTAATGTGGAGTTTTCATCTATTGCAGGTCGATGAGTTATTTTTCTAAGAAAGCACTGACACATTCTGTCCTCGCACCTCACATGTGTTACTGTGAGGTGATTCAATCTTGTGTATTTTAATTTCCCTCTGTATTTCTCCACCATGGTTAGACAGGAAGCTTGGTGTGGGAGAGTCGGGGGGCGGGGGACAGAGGGAAGAGCGCGACCCCACTGTTAGTATTGGTACGGCCACGGGGACCCAATAAAAACAGAGCTGTCAGTGTGGGACTCCTGACTGCTCGGCTCTGTGTCGACCCACAGACCAAATAAACAGCAATCAGTGCTGCACTAACCACTCATACACACACACACACACACACACACACACACACACACACACACACACACACACACACACACACACACACACACGGCTTATTGAGTGAACCAAAACTTGAATCGCATGCAGCCTCACACAAAGCACAGAGGAGCAGCATGCATGTGTGTGTGTCGCTCGCACAAATCCACACACACATGCATGCTCACAAATACACACACACGTCACTCACAAGTCCAAAAGCAAACAAGCCGGGGAAGTCTGTCTAATTAATGTTTTGAATCAGGCCTCCGAGTGATGTCATGACAACACGTAAGTCACGCACGAGTGTGTGACTTCCCACAAACCTGGATCTGACTTTGCCCGAAGCACAAACGTCTCGTCTGCAAAGCTTTCACTCGTTCATACGTGACATCGTGTTGTGTAAACACACACCGTTTTTTTCTGTTGTTGTCACATTGTTTCATGAAGAAATGAATTTTAATATCTGGAGGTGATTGACAGTGTATTACAGCGTTATTACTGATGTCAGAATTTCACAGTTCAATTTATAAATCAGGGAAATTACAGTTCTGTCCTCCTGTCCTGCTGATTAGGAAACATTAGGATATACATTCCTAAAAACATAAAGAGAGTGGCACTCTGTAGAGTTATGTCAACACAATCAAATTCTAATTCATTTTACAATATTGTTGAGCCCCTTTGCATGCTACTGTATTGTACAGTATGGCATTTTGTGTACAGTATATTTTATTGTATAGTACAAAAAGATACACATTGTACATTTCATTAATTATTTTAGAAGCA
Source organism: Hippoglossus stenolepis (assembly GCF_022539355.2). NCBI lineage: Eukaryota > Metazoa > Chordata > Actinopteri > Pleuronectiformes > Pleuronectidae > Hippoglossus > Hippoglossus stenolepis. Next base: position 9,965,459 of record NC_061499.1, read on the forward strand.
ATGTGCAAATTTTTTCTTTTCGGCCTTTTTGATGGGAAACCTTACGATACCATCACTATCCTTCACATCCCAATACAGCACATACGTATTCTTCTTGTCATTACTTTAAAAGCTTTTGTATATACTGACTGGATTCTTTATGATTTTTTTTTGTAGCAGACCTCAAAGAATTTCTGAGCGGGGTGTGCCGCATTTCCACGCAGGCCCCATGCACAGCGAAGGGATCAGACATCACAACGTCCCAACGACTGTAATTCATCTGATTGTTCTGAAAATGTCTGCACAAAGCCTCTGGGAGGGAAGAGACAGACGAGAAAGCTCCCGAGATCCCTCTGTGATTGAATAAGCACAAGGAGGGATTGGTTTTGTAGCTGCCATAACGAGCCTGCAGATATGACTGAAGTGGTCGAGCAGCAGACAGACAGCGGCCGCAGAGAGAGGGAGAGAGAGAGAGAGAGAGAGAGAGAGAGAGAGAGAGAGAGAGAGAGAGAGAGAGAGAGAGAGAGAGAGAGAGAGGGAGAGAGGGGAGAGAGAGAGAGAGAGAGAGAGAGAGATTTAAGAAGAATAGCAGATGCTGGAGATGAAAGAGCGGCCAGGCCTTCACTGGAGGGGTCTGTCTCTCTCATACACACACACACACACACACACACACACACACACACACACACACACACACACACACACACACACACACACACACACACAACCTCCTCTCATGTGCTTCTTGTTCTCTTAAACGTACACTCTTCCCTGTTTATATTCATTTTAAATTTGATTAAATTAACTTATTTAGGCAAAGCATTTAAATCTTTACAGTATGAAGACGACAATATATACATATAGTGGATGTGTATATGGACTGCACTCCCACACACACACACACCTTTAAGTTACCCCAATAAAAGTAGAAAATAATGTTCAGTTCTTGTGCTTTCGATCCAATCACATGATCTTCCTCCGCAGATTATGTTGTTGCCCTATTTTTCATGGAGCTCAATCAATTTGGTTGTTGGTTTACAGAAAATGCCAACAATATCAAAAGTAGAAATGAACTAGAACAAAACTCAGTAGAGCACATTCCTCCGCCAAGGCAAAACAGTCCCCTCAAATTCAAACAAGCTGCGCCAAAAAAAAAATTCTATAAAGATTCAATAATTATTCCCTCGAAAATCTGTTCTTCCCTGACAGAAAACTACAAATTTTGTGGAAATCAATCTACTAGTTTTTGTGTAGTCAAACAAATGCAGATGAAAACATTACGTCCGAGGAGGAGGTCATAAACTACAAAGCACTTTCTCTTAACTTGAATGGCAGCCATGATTCTTACATTCAAAGTTATTCTTGATTAAATAGCTAAATGTGCAGACATGTTAGGTTACGGCAGATGAGCACATTTCCTCGCAAATTTTGTATTTGTGTTTTGGGTTTTGGAAAGGCTAAATAAAAACATATGACCCTCCGAGCAGCAGATGCTGAAAATTGCTTTTTACGAACCAGACACATCTGCTTCAATTGTTTGGTTGTCAACACAATTCTTTGCTCTTAAAATGAACAGTTCCCACTGAAATGTAAAGTACAAGAGCTATATTTGTGCTGCGTTTAGCTATTTAGAGTATGAGAAATGTTAATCTGGGGTTTACATATGCTTTTTCTTTCTTTCTCAGGAGACAGTGGAGCGTAAAGTCGTCTCAGCTGGATCTTTTCCCTCCACCATCATCCCCGCTGCAGACAGACAGGCAGACAGGGCACCCTGGTCACGGCACGTCGGGCCCGACCACTGGGATCTACCATTTCCGCTGGTGTGTCTCCTGTCGCGGTCGCTCCACTCCTTCACACAGACAACCGCCACACACATAAACACACACCACTGGTCCTGCAGAGATCAATTTCACAGGATCACACAGCCAGCTCTGGTTCCCAGGCACTCCTCACGCGCTCCGCAGACGTAGACGGTTCCTTCACACAACCTGACTCCTGACCCGCCGTCATTACCGGGGTCAGAGGACCAGCAACCCCTCACTGCGGCGGGAGAGGGGGGGGCAGCTCTCTCCCAAGGCTGCACAGATACTGACGGGAGCCTCATTTTGTTCTCTCGCTTTCTTTTTTTCTCTTGAGGCCAAATGTCAAACGCTAAAACATGTTTCAACTGCTTAGGCTTGTTATCGAATTAGTGAGTAAAGATGAGTGATTAGCAGTTTGTGTGCATTGGGAGTGTGTGTGTGTGTGTGTGTGTGTGTGTGTGTGTGTGTGTGTGTGTGTGTGTGTGTGTGTGTGTGTGTGTGTGTGTGTGTGCACATTTGACAAATTTGTGTAACCAATGTTGTTTTCCGTCTCACATTTCGACATATCTCCACGTCATGCCAAGAGATCAGAGCCATATCAAAGGCTTCTGACTCTGTCTCTGGGCACAAACCATGAACTTCTCGTGCTACTCGTGACTTCTGTCACATGGCGGCAGGTTTTCCTTTCTCTAATCTCAGCTGCCACTCTGGTCCTGTATGCTCTTCATCATACGAAATGTCAAAACAGTGCAAAACTCACTGTTTTCCAAGGCCACTGGGTCACTTTCAAAGTGTGACTGGGTCAACCTCAGACCAAATAATTACCTCAAGCTGAGATGAAAGCTAAATAACGGCCTTTGTTCTCCATGACTTTCTCTCACACTCGCTCCTCGCGGTGGCCACCCACCAGGAGTTTCACTGGCTGAAGGCATGAGTCACACCCGAACAACCCCCAAAAAAACCTGCACCGCTTCCCAACACTTTACCTCCAGATTAAAGTCAGACGGCGCTGATGATGACGTCCTGTGAGCACTCACCAGAAGGTACTTGACTGAAGGGAACACATGGGAGTCACAGGCAGCGTTCAGCCACTCATCCACCTGTTGAAATATTGATATCAAGTTTACCAGACAGAGGATTAGAGCGTTCAGAAGATCAGAGTGCAGATGATGGGGGAGTGTGTTCAGGTCGTCTGAGTTTCCTGCAGACGAAAGGAAAAAAACACAGACATCAGTCATGATCTGTGCAACATATGTCCATCAACTCTGCTGTCTGAGATCTATCTATCTATCTATCTATCTATCTATCTATCTATCTATCTATCTATCTATCTATCTATCTATCTATCTATCTATCTATCTATCTATCTCATCTGTCCCTCCATCTGTCTGTTCGTCCATCAATCATCCATCCATCATCCGTCCGTCTTTCATTCATCCACCCATCACTCCATCCAGCCATATAAATACATTGAAACATACATATACATGAATGTGTCACGAGCCCACAAACAACAAAAAGTTAATTTGGTCCATATTGACATATTTGTTGGTTTCCTCTTGATGGTAACCACCACTACGTGTGTGACACATGTTTGGTTAAAAAGTTAAAAACATTATCGACACGCCTACTCGCTCGCTGTGATTTTCTTTTGACATTTTCCCACTGCATTCTCACACGGGCTCACTCTGACATTTTCTGGACATTGTACCAGGGTCCTGGCAGGAAAAGTTCCAGAGAATGTCCGGAGCAACTGATATGATATTTGCGTCATCATCACCGCCCCTCTGGATGATATCAGGGAAACATACGGAGCTCCGTCCATGTCTGAGCGCAGCGTGTGTTTCTGTGAGTGATGGAGGGACAGAGAGGGGAGGCCCTCGAACACTTCCCATGGGGAGACCAGACAGAGATGAGTGTCAGTGGGTCAACTTGGACACATCCTCTACTTCCTCAACACACACACACACACACACACACACACACACACACACACACACACACACACACACACACACACACACACACACACACACACACACACACACACACACACACACACACACAGAGTCTAGAATGGGGAGAAGAATACAAGTCGTGAGGGGTGGAGGAGAGGACCCCAGTAACTGTCGGCGATAGACAAGGGCAAACAATGAAACCACGTCCACACCCCCACCCTTGTGAAGGACAATACTATGGTATCTCTCTCTCTCTCTCTCTCTCTCTCTCTCTCTCTCTCTCTCTCTCTCTCAGGCACAATGGTCGGGTGTCACACGTCTGGTGCATATTTAGCCGTCACTTCCTCTGCCTGTCAGGGGAAACAAAGTTAGCCTTCCTCAGGGCTCCACACAGCTCTATTTATAAACAATAACAAGGCTCGCCCTCCGCAGGGTTTCACCAGAGAGCAGCTCGACGCATTGTTTTGAGCGGACGAACATCTGTCTGTGGCGAACCTGCAGACGCCGCAGTCCTCTGTGTCTCAACATGACTCACACCTTCAAAAACTGCAAGGCTTGGTTTAGCAAAGCCAAAGATAAGCATGTTACACAGAAACATGTCTCCACGCAAAAATGTGTTTTGTTTATTGTTACTCAACTTCACTGTGAGGAATTATGATGATGAGCTGTTTGTGCAGGGGCGGACACAAGCAGGCTGTTTTCACATTCATCTGCTGAAGATGGAGAGTTTATCCATGCTCACTTTAAATGTGTAGGTACAGATCTGCCACAGCTGGAAGCCAATCACGACACAGCGTGCTTCTATTGCAAGTCTGATGTGGGAACTATAGGATTAGGTTGTTACCTCTGCCAAAGAGGTTGTGTCCATTTTACCCCTGTCATTTTGTTTGTTTGTTTGTTTGTTTGTCTGTTTGTCAGCAGTATTACACAAACACTACAGAACAGATTTCCATTAAAATGGGTGGAAGGTTGGGACATGTGCCAAGAAAGAACTCATTAAATTTTGAACAAAAAAAAGTTTGCTCCAAACATCCAGCCAGTGATTACATTGCGGGATAGTTTAAAGCAACATTATGCAACTTAACTTTTCACAGTTTCAAAATGATTTTTGATGGTACACTAACTTGTTTACATTTCTCCAGTCTTTCTGAAACGCCACATTGTTAACATTTTTCCATTTGTGTTATTGCATAATTTAAAGAAACCTAAATTAAAAGATGACCAAAACCAACAGATGGAAATGAATCAACGTGTGAGGAAGGATTATTTCCTGCTTCTTATTGTGTTTTGTACAACGAAAGAACAATAAAACGGACAACTCAAAAATGAAAGGTTTGTGTTTTCCAAGTTAATCAATCATTCAAGTAATTTCCAAATTAATAAAGCATGAAACAAATCAACAAACAAATATTGTATTTCTGTATTTACACCATTTGCATGTTCCCATAAGTTAAAAAAATATATATATATGCTTAAAAATAAAGGTTTCTGTACGGACTGCAAACCCAGTCCGACTCAGTCAGGATCTGATTCAACTGACCACAGATGAGGAAATTTAACTGATTCTTTAATAATTGATATTTCTGCACAAATTCTAAAAAAGATAAATAACTTGAAACCTGAACAAAAAACTGAACAACTACTTTTAGAATCTCTTTAGAAGCCAGTCGACAGTTAAGGGCATTTTAAGGCAGAAAGGTTTCAGTATTTATTATTTAGTTAGCAGTTTAGCATGACTGTGTTTGGTTTAAGACGAACTAAGGGTTCCTGAACGTGATATCAACATCATTCATCAGTGTCAGTCTGTCAGCACCGCGGCCCAGCTCCATTTACACTCACTGAAGTCATGTGGATCCACATCAGCTCGCTGCAGGAAATCAAATCCAAACAAACTAATACAACTAAACACACGGTGACATGTGGACCATTGTGTAAATATGCACAGGAGAAGTATTACACTCAATGCAAAAAAATATATAGACTGTGCTGAGCAGTGAGGGGGATTTATTGGTGAAATATCCCTTTAAAACAACTTCAAAGACTAAATGTGCACACACTGCATAACTCCAACCATTTACATTGGGTGAGACGGACTAGACTCAATTTATGTCTGCACTGATGACATGTTACTGCTGTAGAAACACAGTCACGGCTCATAAATAAACTGAAATTCAAAAAGTTTTTTGTATACAGCGAGAGAGAGCAGAGGATGTGGAAACAAATCATTTTCTGGCCAAAAGTTCAAGATCATTTAATATTTGAATGTTAAATAAACGTATTTATCTCTCTGTTTAGAACTGACCCTAAACCATGTGTATCAATTTACAGTGTCTGAGAGTATCTGGCAGCTCAAGAGAGGCTTTGGGGAGGCGACAGTACCTGTGAGTTCAATTTAACAGGAAAGTATTGATTGAGGAGGAGAAAAGACGGATGGAGGATTGAATCCAAGCAAACAGAACAGTAGAAAATACGTCAAAATAGAAAGTAAGACGAAGAGAAAAGCAACCCAGGAGCAACGGAGGTGAACTGTCACTGCGACTCTGATTTGCTTTGGCCCCGAGTGTGATGACCAGTTTGGTGGCCTGATTTGCAGTGGGAGAAGGGAGAGCGAGGAGGCTGGGATTTGATAATGTTGTGTTGCGGGCCCTCACCTTCAAAGGGCGGCCCCTGAAAGGCCCTACTAATCACAACATGTGATGAGACCGGTAGAACAAAGACAGCCGGGGCAGAAAATAACAGCGTGGGAACTCTGGGTGAACTTGAAATACAACAAGGGAGCTCACCCCCCACCTCCCCTCCCACTCCCCCTAGTCACACACACACAGACACACACACACACACACACACACGCACAAGGACACGCACACTCACACGGAGCCAGAAACTCATGTGGATGCACACCTGTGTTTATTGTGACAAAGGCCTCAGGTTGCATGAACTTAGACGTGTGTGTGTGTATGTGTGAGTGAGTTGTGGGAGCTGTTTTCACACACACACACACACACACACACACACACACACACACACAAATCATATATAGGCATGTGGTTGAATGTATGAGTGCATCTGTGTGTCTGTCCTGCTTTAAGCGCAGCCTTGTACAACAACAATAAGATGAAAACAGCCCTAAGTGCTTCCTCTCATTCATATGTACTCTCTCTCTCTCTCTCTCTCTCTCTCTGTGATGACTGGTACGCCTTTGGTTTCTCTCGGCTCTGATAAGGATCAACGTGTTACTGTGTGTGTGCGTGTGTGCATGCGTGTGTGTGTTTGTGTTAGCGCTGACTGATCCACGATTTACTGTTAATCTTTATTAGCGCAAGATAAAAGTTGGCAAAGGCGGCGTATTTCATTTATATTGCAACATTGTTTTCACGTCTGATGAATCAGGGGTTTCACGTTTACTTATTTTCAAAGTGCATGTGTTCTCGCCTCATTCATTGCCTTTCATGTTTATTTGCCTGAAGTTTCCCATGATGCATTATTTATTGTGAAAGATGACCTTCAGTGACATTTTGAAACATAATTTTTCCTTTCAGACAGTTTTGGACAAAATGTCATCGTGCTGCCAGTACCAATTGGTTTCAATGTGGATTGCAAACAATGAAAACAATGCTAACAAGCCAATGTCTTTGAAATTGCAAATAAAGTTGTTTTACTTCCAACTCAATTCTTTCTTTTCTCATATTTTCACATGAGAATCTGAGTCAATCTTTAAGTGAATTTACATCAGAAAAAGTAGAAAAAATCACATTGCAAGTAAAAGTCCTACATTCAAACTTTTACTTTAGTAAAAATAGGCCAGAGAAGAACTATTTACAAAACAAAAGTCCCATCATGCTATACGTAAACCGAATTTCACTGCTTTACTGATCAATTATATTTATTATGACATAATCACAAAAGTATCTAGTATCAAAAACAAGCTGAGAAAAAGATATAGTGGAGTAAAGGTACAACATCAGCCTGCAGGGATGTCAAAAGTAAAAAAAAATAGATATACTGAAGTACAAGTACCTTAAAATTGTACTTCAACTACTGCGTCTGTGTGATAACTGGCACAGTAAGACAATCTGCATGTTGAAGTTATGTAACAGTTTATCTCGGCCTGGACCACATGGCCAAAAAGGATATCAAGTTATTAAAAAGATATAATAGATAGTCTACCATGATAAATTATCTAGATGGAGACTTTTGCTCCAGACTGAAATTGTGGTTTTAAACTCGTCTTTATGAGCAGAGAAGGATAAACACTTGATAAACAGCCAATCTGAGGTGGATCAGTTATGTCTTGGACCTCCTCACTGTGCTAAAGCCTCATACAATGCATCAAGACATCACGAGGCTGTTATTATGACGACAGTTATATTGTGGGATTCTTTTATCGCCCATCAGCCCTCAGCTTATCTGGTGTAATGATATTGTATCAAAGTGCTTTGACATGACTCAGCTGGGTCCCTGCAGGAGACCCTCAGCTGCGGAAACACGAGCCCTCAGTGTGTACAAACACACACCAGCAGCTCTGTCACATTATTTGGAGTGTGTGGGTGTGTGTAGGTGTGTGTGGGTGTGTGTGTGTGAGTGAGACCACAACAGGAGCCAGTGGTGGTGTATATGGTGCTGATGTGGAAACGCGCATCATTATTCTGCTCTTTTGTTGGGCGCGCCCTGCACGCACTCCTTGAAGTCGTGGCCGTGCATGAGGTCTCTCTGTGGGGTAAGATTAGACCCGTCGGCTTCCTCCGGCTGCGGCAGCTCTCCCTGTCTCTGCCTGAGTCAGGATTGGATTACAGGTTCACACGCTCGCTCGCAGACCGCCCGTCGCCCCGACCAATTGCTCCATTCATTCCAGCGCCGGAGACGGCCGCCGGCCTCTGATTGGTTATCAGCGTCGGTTGGGGAACTTTCCCACGGCCAGCGCGTGCTGACAGCCGGCCAGCCACTCCTCATCACCACCGGGACATGCACGAGGGAGGAGGAGGAGGGGGGGAGGAGGAGGAGGAGGAGGGAGGAGAGGGCTTATGGGTGGTGGGTGGTGGGGGGACAGGCACGGACCGAAAGTCCATTGGACCGCTGTCAAAGTCTCCCCAAAGATCCTCTATGCTTGGAGAGATCAGTCACTCTGATGTTAAAGGGGTAGTTCACCCAAAAATGAAATGTACTCATTATCTACTTGGGCGAGAGCCTGTGTGCAGCGTGTGCGTGCGAACGTGAACGTGTCTCCAGAGGAGGCTATCAGAGGACATTTAGGGTAAAAGCTTGGTGTTAATGACGCCGTTTCATCTTGGACGCTGCAATGAGATTGAGAAGGATGCTCATCACAGAAAGAGCAGTTTGTGTTTATGTCCTTTTTCAATTTCTGCATGTAGTGATTCACATGGTAAGATAGATAGATAGATAGATAGATAGATAGATAGATAGATAGATAGATGTACTTTATTGACCCTAAATTGGTAAATTGTTGTGTTACAGCAGCATGTTAAATATAAAGGGCCCATTCTAGGGTAAAGAAAACAATAATTTGTACAATTTAGATGAAAAACACTACTAAAAAGATCACTAGGATTATAATAAATTCAATTACTGCCAATAAATCCCTTTCACCATAATCTTAAACACTGGACCTTTATCCTTAATAACGATCAAGGTTAAGGAAGTGTCCATAGTCTTCAGAAATACCCTCAGAGTGAGGGGTCTTCAGTGTTTTCCGCCTCCTCTCAGTCTCGGGCCTAAAGGGGACGGGCTCGGGCCCAACTGCGCTGTCACTCAAACACCGGACCGGCGTGCGATTGGCTGGCCCTGCCCTCGTCCCCGCCCCCTGCTGGCGGCCAGCAGCGTTGAAATGACACCGTGGGAAAGCGGCTGCGCTACAAACCGAGACGCTGCGGGCGAACCTGGACTCGCACACACAACACAACACTGCACAATACAGGACTTGTACTGAGGGACTATTGAGGAAGAGTCAAGATGAAGAGGAACCACGACTTCAGCTCCTCGGACAGCGAACTGGACGAGACCATCGAGGTGGAGAAGGAGAGCGCAGATGAAAATGGGTAAGTTAGTTTTTTTTAAGACCCTTGACTCTATTTTCTATTTTCTCTTATTCCTCGTGATTCACGTTGATAGATAGTTGAAGTCCACAACTCTGTTATTGTAAAAACACATTAAAGTCTTTATGTATCCTCTGACTCATCCTCTTTATTTCTTCTCCTCTTCAGGAACATGAGCTCCCCCCTTGGCTCCATGTCTCCAACCACATCCACTCAGGTGCAGGCGAGGAAGAGGCGTCGAGGAGTAAGTGGATCTTGTTTTTGTTTTTTTAAAAACGTGTCAGTTGTTGACCCAGTGAATGAAGCCTGCAGATGTCGCCACGTGCACAGATATTCCGCAAACAACGAGACTAAACGAATGTGTGTTTTGTTTTTGATCAGATTATCGAGAAAAGGCGTCGAGACCGGATCAACAACAGCCTCAGTGAGCTCCGGAGACTCGTCCCCAGCGCCTTTGAGAAACAGGTATTTAACTACTACTGCTCTAACGTCCCTTATACAGAGCTCACTTTTAAAGTATGGAAATATGAAAACACTTTTATTTATTTATGCTCTTTTGGTTTATTTGTATTTAACTTATTCTTCTCCCCCTCATTGAAGGGCTCAGCCAAACTGGAGAAAGCAGAGATCCTGCAGATGACTGTTGACCACCTGAAGATGCTTCATGCAGCCGGAGGCAAAGGTACGTTGGATTGTTTTATTGTTACAGAAAAACACCTCGAACTTCACATTCACACATTTAAAAGTTCTTAAACTGGACATTTAACGCTTAAAAATACATGAATGAACAAATAAATGTCCAGATTATACATTTTCCTTAGACACATTATTTGCTTTTCCACATTCGTCCCAAAGCCGGGGACATATTGATTCATGTCAGAACTCCCTCTATTCTGGACTAACTGGTTTAGTTGTGTGCTGATGAGCTGACCTTTTTAACTAATCCACTCTCCTCTCGCTCGCCCCTCAGGCTACTTCGACGCCCATGCCCTGGCGATGGACTACAGGGGTCTGGGTTTCAGGGAGTGCCTGGCGGAGACGGCCCGCTACCTGAGTATAATCGAAGGCCTGGACAGCACGGACCCTCTGCGGATCCGTCTGGTCTCCCACCTGAACAACTACGCCAGCCAGAGGGAGGCTCACTCCGGCCTGAGCCACCTGGCGTGGGGCTCTGCCTTCGGATCCCCTCCGGCCCACCTCGCCCACTCCCTCCTCATGCAGCACCAACAGGGCGCATCTCTGGCACCTCTACCCCGCAGCGCCACCAGCAGCCCGCAGACTCCACTGTCGTCTACGTCCACCTCGTCCACCTCCTCCTCGCCGTCGTCCTCCTCGTCGGTGGCAGAGACTCACATCCCGGGGAGACGCAGCACCAGCGCCACCACACACTCAGATCAAGGCCTCATCAGGGTGCCCCCCACGACGGCCGCCCCTACCACCATCCTGCACCCGGCCCTGGTCCCCTCATCAGTGTCAAAGCTCTCCCCTCCTCTCCTCTCCTCCCTCTCGGCGTTCCCCTTCCCCTTCAGCGCCTTCCCCCTCATCTCCCCCGCCACCATCAGCCCCCCAGGCCCAACATCCAGTGTGGGGAAACCCTACAGACCCTGGGGTATGGAGATAGGAGCGTTCTGACTGAGGTGATCCCCTCGACACGATCTACATAGAGACTCTACAGCCGAGCTGGACTTTCAAGGACAAGACTTTTTCTCTTCCCTGCTCAGAAAGTACTATTTTTTCTATGATCCCACAGAGGACACACATAGCTATAGGATGTTTATTTTCTTGCTAATGCATTGTGTAGGAGAGAAAGCAGTGAGAAGGGAGACCACGGCTAAAAAGCAGCAGGAGTGATTTATTGTGTTGATTGATCTGTGTTCCTGCCCACCCCTTTAGAAGTTACACCCACCACTGTCAGCCAATCAGGAATGGCTTTTCCAGATGGTCAAGCAGTTGCCGTCCGTCAAGTTCCTGGGTGAAACCGTCCCCCTCCCCTTTGTTCCCCCTGAGCTGAAACAGCCAGTGTTGATGCCCTGGTTACACAGAGAGGCTGGTGCGAGAGGAGGGTCTGAGGTGCTCTCAGAGTCACCCCCCTTTTTAAAGCATTTTATGGGGTGGAATAACCGAAACCAGGTGTTTGTTTGACTAAATACTGGGAACAAAAGTTCGCTACCAGCTTGGTTGAAACAAACTTAACCATGATTTACCCCTCGACCTCTGATGCTCGGCTGGTGCTCCATTGTTTGGGCTCACTTCCTCAACGTATGGTTCCTCTCTACAGTAAATTCTCTCCGCAACAATCCAAGCTTCACATATGTTTTACCAGTTTTTTTCTCATGTAAATGATGTTTGGGTGATTTTTATCACCTCGTCTCTTGTATTTGCAGCATCGTCAATCAGTATTTACCGAGAGGGAGAGGGTTCACAGCTGTACACTTCAGTTTTTCTTTTGTCATTACTGTCTTTAGAGACATTTAGAAATCGTAGCCTCTCGTTTCCCCCTGAAAGTTTAACGTGTTTCCTGATAAACCTCACTGTCAGATTGTATATTTTATGGTTGTATAAAAACACGAGTGAGCACTGACAAAAAAAGATTTTCAAAGTTGTTGTTGTTGGTGCGATGACAACTTCCCTGTAATAAAAGAGTTCTGATACATCACTTGTGGCTTCAACAGTGTGTTTATGTGTCTGTGTGTTCAAGACCGTGTGGAGTGTGTGTGTTTGTGTGTTTGTGTGTGTGTGTGTGTGTGTGTGTGTGTGTGTGTGTGTGTGTGTGTGTGTGTGTGTGTGTGTGTGTGTGTGTGTGTGTGTGTGTGTGTGTGTGTGTGTGTGTGTGTGTGTGTGTGTGTGTGTGTGTGTGTGTGTGTGTGTGTGTGTGTGTGTGTGTGATGCCTGTATCAGATGAGGAGGCTTGTTTCTGTCAGTAGCCCTCAGTGTGTGCACAGGAAGCCATTAACAAGGAGGGGATATCCTGGACAATAGCAGCCTGGCTGGCCCCATGTGTTCCGTGGGAACTAAGAGGAGGAGGAAAGAGAGAGGGAGGGCAGGTTTGAAGAGGATGGAAAAGGAGAGGATGGAGGGATTGCACATAGAGGAGGGGATGGAGGGAAGTGTGAGAAAGAGGGATGGAGAAAAGAGAGGAAGTGTGCGGAGAACAGTTTTGTCTCTTGGCCACGGCTTCGGCCTCGCACCAGCTGCACCTTCTGTTCTCAGCTCCGACTCTCTGTTTCTTCTTCTGCTCGACCAAACGCTCACTCGCTCACTCACTCGCCAAATCACCCCTCCCTCCACCGAGGATGATGCAGGGCCAGGTAGTGATGTAAGAGCCACTGCAGCCAAAACCACAAGATCAATGACACTGTGGCTGAGGACAAGTTGTCTTTTGTCTCCACCTCCTGGTCATAAATGGTACTTCAACAACATCGGAGCTAGACACGCACACAAACACAAACACACACACACTAGCTATTATACTACTATTATCTTTTATACAAGGGTCATACTGTATGTTTTGCATATAAAAATAGTTACAACTAACTATAGCTGTTACATAAGTGTAGCATAGGATATAGAAGAGTATAGGTATTTATATATTTATCTTTCGCAACATTTTGGAGATGTCTTTTATGTCTCTTGGTCAAAAGTCATACTTTGGTACTTGTACCTAAGGTAAGTACAAGTTCTGTACTCCAGTAAAGTATGGGTAAGTACAGTGATTGACTGGCTTTAAGATGTTTAATATAATAACTTACATGTAGCTGTAGTTAGTTTCCTTATATTATTTTTCACTGAAATGATTTGTAGATTAGCCAACTGATTATTTAACAGCAATTTAGTTTTAATATTTATGTCATCAATTGTGTTGAGTTAAATATTACAAAATGCTGAGAAACCACTGGTCTTATTGTGGTATTTTCACACTGATATTCTTTGTTTCTTGTCACTGTAAATATGTCTTTTAAAATAAAGGGAAAGGTTCAGTGTATAGAATTTTATGACATCTAGTGGTGAAGTTGCATGTTGCAGCGGTTTTTACGATTTGTAAAACTCTCTGCCTCAAATAGGGTAATGAAATTCATTTAAATTCAGGGTGCTATGATGGGTGATTTTTTCATATACTTAACAGTCCAGATAAATACTGTAACACAGTATATAGTTATATGATAACACAGTAATTTGTCTTCTAATCTTAATGTGTAGTTTATATATATATATATATATTTATTAGGTTATGTGAGATGTTGGTTTCTGCATGTTGGCCGTGCAATACACTGGAGACCTGTCCAGGGTGGAGTCCACCTCTCGTCCAGGGTTTATTAGGTATCTCGTAAAAAAATTATATGGTAATAATATGTGAAAAAAGTCACTCTTCGAGACAATTTCATTCACTGAACCCCAAATCTTTATTAACCACTGCTTGCTCACAAAGATATATGTGGAGAGGGGGAAACACACAAATGGACGGAGGAGAGAGAGAGATAGAGAGATAGAGAGAGGCAGGTAGGATATAGTCACTGTCTGTGGTGAACAGTTGTTACACACTGTGTCGGTTTACACTTCAACAGATCAAACGCTCGGCCATCTACCCGCCCTTTCTGAAATACACACTCGCACACACACTCGCACACACCTATGGGCCTATTCCGTGTGTATGTGACCGACAGGGTTCAACCTCAGGCTTCAACACCCCCGGTTACAAACTACTCTGATGCTTTAATACACTCATATACACCTTTACAGATGGAAATACTGTGTTCATGGATCATTGTTGCAGTGATACCTTGTTATGGCTTAAATATAGTTCTCGTGCCGACCTTTCGGTGGCGTTGACGGTGTCTTGGAGTGAAGTGCAATGATTCCAGTAGGTGCTGATGACGTTGAACACTACTCTAGCCTCTATATGAGATGGCGAGAGGTGTAACTCCTTTGTATTTTCTCCAGTGTAAGATTCACAGTAACAAGTCTGATCTCAGGTGATGTTTCGTTGTTCTTTGCTCAGAGCGTTCTTATGCACTTGAACCTCAGTTGTGTTGTATATTACAGTGTTTGAAATGTGACTGGAGTTTGTGACACATACAAGAGGCCCGCCATCGGTCACGGATGTTGTTTTGCGATTTCCGGTTGCCAGATGGACAGAGTTTGGCGAGCTCCTCCCGAGCTCTGTGCTGTGATTGGACAAACGCCTGCCCATGTGGAGAGCGTGTGAGTGAGTGGTTCTACGGTATGTTTACGTGTGGAGAGATGGAGAGGCTGCAGATGGAGGGAGGGGAGGATGAGGATGGGCTCATTAAATGCTATAGTGTTACTCCTGTGGCACAGTCACCATCTACCTCACAGGAGGGGATGTGCAGCGACGGCTTGCGGCCCCCAACAGGAGAGCAAACTGTCCCCGTTTCCCTCTGCCAACTTCCCCCTCGCTAATTGGAAACACTGGTGCGGACTGGATGGAAAATCACGGCGACCATGCAGATCCAATTTTTTTTTTTTACTTCGCTTCCAGATCTGAGGGGTCAAATGAGTGAGTGCGCCCACTTGAAGGGACGAGGGGAACGGAGCCAGGCTGCGGGGCCTTGTGAGGACGCAGCCGGTCGCAGCGACACATCAGCTAGCTGTCAAACTCACGACAAACATCTAAGCCTGTTACCACACGAGAGAAACCTCAAAAAAACAGAAAGATTCTCAGGCTGGAATGAACAAAGAAAAGAAAAAAACATGGAAATGAACAAATCATTACATCCATATATATGCAAGGAGAGGAAACTTATATATAAAAATGGCACACTGCAATCAATACTTTTGCTGCTTGTCTCATACTGTATATAACAAAAAAAGAAGTATTTACAAAAACCAATACCCACTGTCACTTGTCAATTAGATTTTTTTTCTTTTCTTCTCGTTTGAGCAAAAACATTCTTTTTTTTTTGGGAAGAGTGGGTGGGAGACATTAATTTTCCTCATTTTTAAAATCATGTTTGATTTTTTCGTTTTGTTTTGTTTTCCACCCCCAACACCGTTCGAACCTCCCACTGCCTCGGGGTGGTGTCTCAGGCTGTTGTAGTTTCGTAGTAGAATGACGGAGTATGGCAGGGCGAGGCCGGGGGCGGGCGGGGGAGGTTGAGAAGTGTGGGGGAAATGTGGGATAAGCTGGTGGAGGGTGGGTGGGGTGGGGGTGTTCCTCAGGGGTCGGGGGTGGTGATAGAGGGGGGAAAGGGTGTTTCTGAGGTGGGGATGTAGAACCTGTTGGGGCTTCTCATGCTGTTAGCTCTTCTCTCAACTCCTTGTTCCTGCGCACCTCCTGAGCGTGCTTTTCCTGCAGACACAAACACACACACAACACACACACACACACACACACACACACACACACACACACACACACACACACACACACACACACACACACACACACACGTTGAGGACATCATGATTTATTTATTTTTGCTTGCTCACTGCACCACTTCCCTCCTTTGACCTTTGCAGTGACTACTTTATCCTTTTTCCTATTTCTGCCCGTCCTCCTCCCCGAGGATATTTTCTCCTCTTCCTCCTCTCTCCCACCCTCTGGGCACAGAAATGCATCTTTGTCTTTGTCAGAAATATATATGCTTGAGACTATAGTTTTTGGTGTCTGGGGGAGATGGTTCTTATAACCTCAGTATGAATTCTAAACTACCGGCCCCTCACCTTGTCCTGCAGGCGCTCCATAATGGCGGCCAGGTAAGCCATCCGGTTCTCCTCGATCTGCTCCATCTTCATGTTGAGCTTCTCCTCGGCCATGCGGCTGAAGTTGTTGTTCTCCTCCATGGCCTTGAGCAGCACGTCACGCTCGTGCTCCCGTTTCTCAGCCAGGGCCTGGAGTACCTGCGCCTCCTGGGACTGGAGGAGGAAGCAGAAATAATGAGTCAGGGAGGGAGGTGTCAATAGCAGGACAGTGATTTATTAATTAACCAATATTCAAAAGATGGATCAACAATTAAATATCTTGATGCAACAGACTTTCTCTATTTGCCTTCTTCATCTTCTTATGGCTTGTACTTGGTAAATTACACTGTATGGTAGACCCACAGTATTGGACATCTGGTGTTAAAACAATCTGTCAAACTGTGTTATTGATTAGGGGATTGATTTGTTGGTGGCTTCCTGGATTTGTCAGCTGGTGGACTGACGGTATTGATGTTCAAATCAATGCGATGCAGGAATTAGCCAGGGTCGGATTAGATTTTTCATGGCATTTTTGCAGCTGCTGTAGTCAATGTGACGCACGATTGACCAAAACAAGCAGACATCAGATGAAATGTCAAGGGAAGTCAAGATGTGAGGTTGTGTTAAGGCTGAATTTTTGCTTTTGTTGAGATGGTTTCGTTTTGTGGTTTAACAAAAAGCTTTACTGCAGTTTTTAGTGGCTTTTGGCAGAAGAGCAAAGTGATTTGTGGCAGCTGGGTTGCAGTGATAATGATTGGAAACATCCTTACTCTCCTCCGGTCCTCAGCTGCCTCCAGCTTCTTCTGGATGTCCTCCAGGGAAATGTCCCTCTTCGGGGGGCTGGTGACGCAGTGGGCCACATCGCACACGGGGGAGGGCGGCTTCAGGATGACCTCAAAGGCCTGGCCTGAGGCTCGCTTGTTAATGGGCTTGATGTCCATGTCTGCGTGTGAGGAACAAACGAAGAACCCCACAGTTAGTTTGTTTCATACAGAAGATGAACAGTGAAAGTTCCGTCTGATTCCCACGTACCTTGGAAGTCGCCCATGATGTTTTTGCGGGTCTCCGGATACAGACAAGAGCAGATAAGTGAGAGAACTGAGATCTCCTTCATCTTCTCTTTGTAAGCTGAGGGAGGAAATGGAAACATGACTGTGTTGGAGTTTGTTGCTCACTTGCAGTTGCATGTAAACTAGTGCTCAACATGCACAAACACGGAGCATCATTAACCCACTAGCATACAAACAGAAGAATCATCATTAACCCACTAACACACAAAAATAATGAAACATCATTAACCCACTTCTGCCTCCACAGGGGGTCCTTGATCAAGATTTTTAGCCGAATAATTATTCATCGCATCCTCCGAAAAGAAAAACCCTCATCAAAGGAAATGTGGTGGAGATTTTTGAGGCCTTTTGTTTTCACCGCAGTAGGATTGATGTGTCCTTTCTTGGCCTAATTTCCCCCAGCAGCCAAGACGCTGTCGTCCCCACAGGATTCTCCACACATCATTAGCTATGCAATTCATTTTGCTCTATTATTTATGAACGTACCCAAACCAACGCCCTATTGCCTTGCAGCCATTCTCTGACTGGGTCCTTAAAAAACACACCCACCAGGGATTAGTTTTATGCTTTTCAGGTAATTTAAAAAGCAAAGTCTCCAGGATTGAGGTTTGATGTTGGGATAATATTTGAATCTGTTCCTTATCTTCCTCTTGTGTGGATTATGGAAGGAGGCTAGTGGCTGACAGTTTAGCTTATCAGCACCACACAGCGATATGACTGTCCACCCTGTTCTCCGTTTATGGTCCAAAAAGTTAATAACACTGGAGCAAAGCTGGCATCAAATCATCCTGGCTGCATATGGCAATCTGCTATAGAGAAGTCCTCCAAAGAGCAGGTGGGAAAAGCCCCAGAAATGACAACCCTCTGTGTAACCTTGATTTAGATTTTATTCATGTGCTTTTGTCACCTACTTCGTAATGTGAGCTTCAAGTCCCCGCAGGGAGAACGGCAAAAATATCTGCAACACACTGCAGCTTGTGAAATGTTCTGCTTTTGCACATCTAGCTGCGCTGCTCCGTCAGGGTGCACTGCATCACGGTGCAGATTTTCATACCAACTTGACGGCACGGAACAATCCATCACCCACAGCACACGGCCTGCAGCGCTGGAACGTGCCTCATTGATTCACGATTTGCAGGCGCACAGTAGCAAAGACAAAAAAAAATTTACTGTAAAAGAGCTTCTCCACAGTGGGGCTTAGTGTACAGTCATGATTAATCCAAATCTCTTTTCTTTCTCCTGTTCCCTGCTCACTCTCCCCTCTCCTTCTTCTTCTTCTCCTCCTCTCTGTGTCTCACTTTCTGCCCTGCAGACAGTCAGACGCCACAGTAATGTGATCAACTCCCAGATGTAGCTCTCACTACTCTCTAAAGGCCTTGTTAACCCCTATACCCTGAGGAGGAAGAGCAGAGGGCGAGGGCACGATTGGGATGAAACAATATTGGGGAATAGTAGAAAAAAAGGAGAAAGGGGGTGAGTATAGGAGTGGAGATGAAGGTAGAGAAACACAAAATAAGAGAAATTCTCAGATGAAAGAAATTAGGATTGAGTGGCTGGTGGAGGATGGAGAAAGGAAAATCTTTGCTTTTTGGGTGGGGCTGATCATCAAGCTAACACCTCTCTGATATAAACAGAAATCCCAGACGGGGGATAGAAGAACCAGGGACGACGGCAGCTCCCCCTGGGACCTGCAGACGCCATCAGCGGCCCCCAGGAAAAGCTGCTTCCAGTCTAATGGAGGCAGCCAGCTCAGGTGGATGGCACTTTAATTTGTAATTAGCAGACCGCACCATTTCTGCTGACAACGGGGAGAACAGAGCTTCTGGAGGGTTGTCACACCCTCGTTAGGTACCGTGTACATGTCAAGACTCGAGCAGCCATTTTCTCCAACGCACAACCTCGCTTGGCAGCTCAAGACTGGAACAATTCAGTGGAGCAGATAATTTGGGTTAAGTGCTTATGGAGCAGATCAGCACAGATTGTTGTTCAGTGGCTGACAAGCTCTGGTTTCAAGCCTTTTCTCTGCTCAGTGATTATGGAAAAGTACATATAGATCTTCTAGTTTAGGGCTTTAGCTAAACATTATTATTACAATATGTTATCATCCCCTTTTATTTGTCTGTTAGTAAGCAAGATTATGCAAAAACTACCAAACAGATTATCACAAAACTTGGTGGAAGGAATGTGTCAGGATATATTTAATTTTGGTGCAGATCCAGGAATCTTTTTTCACTTCCATTAAGATTATGAAATAGATCGTTTCCCCCACATTTTCTTTCACTTCTCTGAGAATAATTCATGGCTCTTGATGAAAAAAATTTGGCATATTCATGGGCCTGATATCTACGAGTGTGTGAGATTTGGTGCAGCTCCAAATAAAACTCTGGATCTAATGAATGTGGTTTCACAAGGGGACTGTTAGGCCTTGGCAGAGATTTAGGTTTCTTCCAGTTTTTTATAATTGATTATCTCCTTAAAATAATCTGCCCTACCTGTGGGACACTTTGGCATCGTTATGATTCAGATGTTATTCACTGGGTCTTTTAATTCAATTAATCAACCAATTATTGGGTCTATAAAATATTTTTAAAATGAAGAATCTCCAAGGGAATGTTATCAAATGTCTTATTTTTTCCAACTAATAGCGTAGAATTCAAAGATAAGTCTATTTACAGAGATGTAAAATAGAGAAAGGAAATCCTCACATCTGAGGCTCTGATAAATCGCTGTGCAGATCAACTTTCTGTTGAATAAACTGAAGCGCTGTGCCACCATGTTCATTTGTTTACTTTATACTGGAAGCTTGGTTTTTACCATATCCAAGTCAAATCAGTCATTTCTTTGTTGTCTTGGAAGATAAACACTTACTGTGATTCTAAACTGAGCTGCAGCACTTTAACTCAGAACCTCTGAGATCTGGCTTTTATATCCATAATCAAAAAAAAAAAAATCCAATTACAATTGTATTACTCCAGGGAGAAAATATCACTTTCTTCTGTAACCGCTATAGTAATAAGCACCTTCCCTGTGGATGGGACTCATAAAAAATGATGAATGATCCTGGATGACAGCCTTTGCCATTCCACCGCAGGAAATATTCACTTTTAGGCTTGCTGGGTCCGCAGCTTTTTTCAATATGAGAATACGAGATGAGACGAAATAATGTTGGATGCCTCTTTAATGGTCCCACTCCACTCTTCTCCTGCAGGCTGGTTTCAACCAGTCAGATCTGCAGCCTGGCTGTCAGAGAGCTGCTCCTCCTGTCCACCACAGATGCACTACCAGCAAACTGCACTTCCTCCTTCAATCCATCAGCGCAGATCATTAGTATCTACTGTACCTCCTCCGCCGCAAGCATCCCTCTTCCGCGCCACCTTCTGCGTCCCCCCCCCCCAGGCCTCCGTTTCATCTGTTTCTGATGTGTGTCTCCCTCTCAATCTCCTCCTCTCTCCCTTATTCTGTTTCTATATTTTTCACCCACACACTCTGCATCTCCCGGGAGCTCCAACTCTGCATTAGCACAAACCACCACACCTCCGTTTGGTCCTTTTCTTGATGTTGTTCTCCTCCTCCTGCTTTCATCTTGTAAGAATTAAAACAAGGAATGGTGAAACGTGCCACTCTGGGCAAAAAAGGCACAAAGTGAAAAAACGAATGAGAGGCCACGAGCGAAGTGTCTGTTAAGGCTAACGCGGCAAAATAAGAGCCTGTGTATCACAGCCTTTACTGCCCTTCAGGGATCTATGGCTTCACAGCAGCATGGGCTTGGCTGTGTTTCGGCGCATACAGGCGCTTTACTGCAGGGCCACCTGGCAACAATATAATCACAAAATTATGGAGGTATTACTGGAGCAAAATTGGCTATTAAAGCAAAACGTTATGGCACCCAGATGAGCGGGGGCTGGTTCATTCTATGATTCACAAGTGGTGGGCTTGGGTTATTTCGCCAGACAGTAACCTGTATCCCCCCCAAAGGAGCTCAGGGCTGCAACTGAATATGATCATCTGATTAGTATGTTTGGTTTCTAAAATGTCAAAAATAATACGAATCCCAAAATATTCAGTTTATTATCCCATAAGATCTAGAAATAGAGAAAATGCTGACATGTTGGAAGCTCTTTGCTTAAAAAATTACTTAAATAATTTAGTAATATCATAAAAATAATAATAATATGTATATATCAGTCAGTTGTTGATCATTACATTCAAACTGCAGGATGACGCAGGATTGTGTCACAAAATAATAAAAGAGCAAACAGGTAACTGTGAGATGTAGAAATAACCCACAGATTCCAATTTACCAGATGCTAAAATGACCTTATCCAGATGTTGAGTACCAGAAGTGATGATGACACCATGAGCATATAGAATAACATCTTGGCCGGGTCTGATGTCACCTATCTTAAAGAGCAACAGTCATCCAAACCAGTAACCGGTGGGTGTGGCGCATTGATCGATGGGTCCCGGTGATAAATCTGGATGAATTATGGGCATTTCGAGCTCTGCGCACACGGCCCCTAATGACGATGGCGATAGAGATGAGGAATGTAGGCGGAATCGAACGTGATCAGTTGCGTAGAATTGCTGGTATTTGTCGTCTTGTGTTTCTGGGCACAAAGGAATTGATCTTAGGGCCCCGGCTGAATGACCACACCTAATTGGATACGACAAGACTGCATGATACGGATCAGGAGAAGTGCTATAGAGGCCTTAATGCACACAGGAGGCTCTTGGCACTCGAGCAGAGGCCTCAGACATCAGTTTATTACTGTCCTCTGTTCTCCTCTGAGGAATGAAAAAAGCCACAAATTCATATTGAATTAGTTAATGTTTATTTATCCCATGCGTCCCTAAAATAAAATAAAGAGTCTAAATGAACTCGATGACCTGCCGAGTGCTGACTGGCGTGATGACGGCTTTCTCCCCGAGTGTCTGCTCCCTGCCCATCCCATTCTGCCTGTCCACAGCTCAGATCATAGAGGAGAGAGGAGGAGGGAGGAGGAGGAGGAGGAGGAGGAGGAGGAGGAGGAGGAGGAGGAGGGAGGAGGAGGAAAGAGAGATGGAGACAGAGACAGAGAAAGAGAAAGAGGAGGAGGAGAGGGCATTGACTCTTAACAGCCAGGGTTTAGTTGCCGTTGTCCCTCAGCGCAGACACCGTGCAGGACCCTCGTGCTGTCTGTCTGTCTGCATGCCCCTCCATCCATCAAGTGCTTAGTCAACTATAAAACAAACAGACCAGCCCCTAGACTGTCTACACACACACACACCCACCCACACACACACACACACACACTGCATTTCGCAGCCTGTACACACACACAACTTAAAACAACCAACACAATTCCCTTAATGTTCTTCTTTTTCGTCAAGCCTGCAGATCACATTTAATGTGCATAGGCCTGAGATGGTGGATAAAGTGATAAAGCAAAATATGCCATGCCTTGATATGGAAATGAACAGGCTGACACAAATACAAGGCCGCCCACATGCCATAACATGCACTCTCATTTTATTAATCCTTCTAATAAATCCAGAAATGTGGCCTAATAATAGAAATGATGCAGTTATTGAAAATATAGGCCACGTTTACAGCCTGCAGGATTGGAGAGTGATATTCCTAAAACGACATTGAGCTAAATTCTTCCCTCGACTGCAAGAAAAAAATAATAAATCTGAAAAGGGATGCTCTGTTCTGTGCTCTCTCTCTCTCTCTCTCTCTCTCCCTCTCTCTCCCTGTCTCTCTATCTCTCTCTATCTCTCGCTCTAAATCATGCGTTTGGCGGTCACCCACAAAAAAAAAATTTTTTTTTTAAATGTGGAGTTGAACGAGCTTTGCAGAACAGCCCCACGCAGGATGGCCCGGTTTTTGATAAAGGGGGATTTGTCACGGTGAGATATTTCCCACCCTGCGTGGATGCAGCGCTGAGTGGCTGCGTGGCTGCAGGAGCTGGCGCTGAAGGGGACCGGGGATGTTGGGTGGGGTCGCTGCATTATGCTGCGCGGCACTGAGTCAGGCGGTGAGAGGCAGGTGCGGCAGGCATCGAACAAACGCTGCTGCGTATGCGATGGAAAACCTCCTCCTCTCTGGTGCTGATGCTGATTCACCCTGATCTTTGATTCTGGATTGATCCATATGCGTCACTGATATGACAAACTGCGTCCTAAACTCGCTCTTACGCATCAGCATCTCTGCCATATTTATAGACGCATATAAATTAACTCTCGTTTTTTAAATCATTGAAGAATGTAAAAATGCTGCTTCCGAATACAACTTGTTCATTTTTATCATTAGAAGTGACTTGCAGATGAGTTTGGCCGCTCCCTCTCACCAGCCCTCAGCATCCTTTTGTGCCATGGGTGTCGCCACAGCCTCAGCATCCTCAAAACCTGCGAAGCCACCACCGTCAAAAAAAACACACAAGATATCAAGTGTTTAAAAACTCACCGATTGCGGTCTTAGCCATTTCTGCGGAGTACGGTGGTGATGCCGGGGCGCGTCGACCGGAGGAGTGTGCGTCGGTAGCTGGATGCTGCTGTCTCGGGGTGGAGGGACTGCTGGTAAGGCACTGAGTCAGCAGAGACGGGGGCTGCTGGTGCGTCCTGGTGGTCTGGAGCGAGCTGCGTCAAGTCGCGGGGAAATAACTAGAACACCGCAGGAAGTGTGCAGACCGGGCCTTCAGAATAAAAGCCTCGACTTTCACAGATTCAGGGAGAACAAACCAACTGAAGGCTATATAGCTGAGAACTTGCTTATTCACTTGCAGTAAGAAAATATAAATGACAATGTTTTGGTGCATAGACATTCAAAGTGGGCAAGAATGGAGGTTCGTTGCTCAGATAAACTGATATAAAACATTTTTTAGTTAGAGTCCTAATGTGATAATTCAAGAGGATACAAGGTTTAAGTGAGCTATCCCGGAAGTAACCAAAAGAAAGCTGGGATTGGCTCCAGCTCCAAACCCTGTGCACCTTAAAATGATGAATAGTTTAGATAAGGGATGGATGAATAGATGATGGATAGATGGCAGAATGAATGGATGGAGGGATGGATGGATGAATGGATGAATGGATGAATGGATGAACGGTTTAGATAAGGGATGGATGGATGGATGGATGGATAGCAGAATGGATGGATAGATGGATGAATGGATGGATAGATGGATGGAAGAAGTAAGAGGTAAAAGCCTTAGTTACCAGCTTTGACTTTGGATTTACCAGCATGTTTTGGTTGGATTACGGCTCGGAGCATAGGGAGATAGTAGTTCCATAATATAACTGGGGGCCAGGCCTTGTTGAGCTTTAAAAGTTATTAAAATAATCTTAAAATCAATCCTAAATTTAACTGGCTTCCAATGAAACGAGGCAAGAATTGGAGCGATATGGGGTTGACTGGTACATGTAAATAGTTCATTGTCCATGCCTGAGGTATTCTCATAGAACACACCCGATCATTGGTTTGCGTCAAGCTTGCTTTATTTTGAAATCACTGAGAGGAAGTCACAGTATATGTGACCTGATTGGCTTGACACTGACTCAGTAATGAGCGTTTATGTGCCTCTTAGATCTTACTGGGTACCACACTCCCCTGACGCGCCTCTCCTAATCACAGCCCTGACAAATCCAATGTCCCCTTGTACTGGAGAGTTCAGGCCGTGCTAAGAGCTAACAGGGTGTTTCCCTCTTTGTTCCTCTGGTGAAGGCCAGGTGCAAAAAAACTGTCTGTCCACGGTGCTGAATGGAAGAATGATTCTTGAGGTGGTGACTTTTATATTATAGGCTTGGCTTACTTTTTTCAAGACATTTAGGTTTGATTGTTCCTCGCAGGTCATGGAAAATTTAGCCATTCCAAAAGAATCAGGCTGAAGCAGTGCAGCGGCCCCAGTCTTTTTACAATCTCTTTAATAAAGCTCCTTACCTCCCACATAATCCACAAAACACCAGAATCATTACAGGTTTTACCTCCTGACTGTAGAAAATACTGATGGTCAAACCTGTAGAAAAACAACCACTAGGTGGCAGCAAATCTCTCCCTGAGCATATGGCTCCACACTCAGGTCTCAGTGTAGAAGCATTTACTGTGTTTATTGTTTGGATTTAATGTGTAACTGCTACAGACCAAGCTCCATTTAGACAGATATGCAGAGAGACATGCTCTTTTTTTCAAGTGTTTGCAGATTTCCGTTTATTTAAACAAGTTTTATTCAGGCCACTATAACAACTGAATATATGCTTGACTTCTGGGCAACACAAATTACATCATCTCCTTATCAAAAGTCTTCTGTTTGAATAACCGTTCATTTATTTAAACAAATGTTAGGAGTGTGGAGGATGAATGATTAACACTAACATAGCTTTTAGTTGTGGTGGGTAATGATGACTTTGAACAACTGAAGTATATATTTACAAGGGGGGAAAAATGAATTGAATTTGAAATTTGAAAATTTCATTTATTTCTTTATTTTCCATGTTGTTCCTATTCACTACTGTTGTTGATTACATTTTAATCGTTGATATGATTATTTGTTTGTCTGTAAAATGCCAATAAAGCTTACTGCAATGCATTGAATGACACTTTACAAAAAACAAATTACCAAGTGCTTTATTAAAAAGAAGAAACATGCATTGGTCAGTCAGGATTTTATCATTAATAAAACTAGACACAGTTTTAAACAAAACGTTTTCATTCGCAGTAAATTAAACAAATATTCTGATAAGGACGATGAGGAGCTGTGGATATGTGATTAAAACCAGTCCGATGACTTTTCCTCTCCTCTGATTGGTTGAGCCATGCATCGTTGCCCAATCACACCTTTGATTCACAATGCACACCTGGGGGACCGCATCACCAAAGAATCAATCCGCTGCCGGGCACCTACAGTCGATGCTAGTTCCTCCTCCGCTGTGACGGACACCCTGTCGCTGTTATCGATTGAACTCAATACATAACCGTGTTTATGATCGATTGGTATCGGGGTCTGTTCAGCGTGGTGATGTCACAAGGTGTTTGACGGCTGGAGGAGGATGAGGAGGAGCTAGCTGCTGCTGTTGGAGGAGGAGGAGGAGGTAACGGGAGCTCAACTTGCCCTCTCACACATGAGGAGCTCAGTCCGGGCTCTGCTGCTTCCTCCTCGGGAGAAAACCAGACGCAACACAAGGTACCGTGACCCCCCCACCACGTCTCTCTCATTGTGTTTACTGACGCACAGTCAGTCTGGAAGGTTGTCGTCAGCCCGCGAATGGCAGAAAGATGCCGATAGTTGTACTGACGTCCCTCACATGTCCGTCACATGCAGTTCCCGACGTTAGCATGCGCATCACCAGCATCATGGATGTGGTGCTCCGCTGCTCTAGCTAGCCCCGAGGAGCTAAATGCCGCTTTTCACAAGCTTCAAGATGGACACCGGTCACCAGTGTTAACTAGTGACAGCTTCCGAACACGGTTTAACCATCCGTGTTAGTCTAATGCTAATAAGGCTATTACTGCCGCCGGCGGCGCTAGTCAGTAACAGTGGTGATGTGGTGAGTGATCGTTCAGTCAGTATTAATACACGAGGTGGCCAAAGTATTTCGAAGAGTCCACGTCCCCCATCCAGCGTTAAAAGTAAAAGTTTGCCCGTTTCAACATGTCCATTTGTTCCAGTCCTAATGACGGTGGGATGAGTTGGGTAGGAGAAGTGGCTGAGTTGTGGGGATTATTATCTTTGATTTTACGGAGATGTCTTTTTTTTTTTTTAACTTGCGAGGGAGCACAACTGCAGCAGCCATGTTTGCTGTGAGGCACGCAGACCAGATGCTGGCCTGATTTCATTGGCTCCATAATAGGACAAAAGGCTCTTGAACCCGTGAAGACCACTCCTCCTGTCTCGCTGTGGGGATGCACCGACATTAATGTAATAGTGAAGACACACCTGACCACGTGGTTTGTGCAGGATAAAAGATTCGAAGAAAATCTGTTAAAACTTAACTTTGTAATTGTTGGAAAGAGGTCAGTAAGTTAAGAAATCAAATATCCGTCCCGCAAGTTTATTTAATTTTAAGTTGATTAATTCACTAACTGCCGTGCTTGTGTGTGTTTACATGTTTAACAGAGTTATACAATTGTGGCATTTTAAGGTCAAACTACGCCAGAGAAATAA
Organism: Hippoglossus stenolepis; assembly: GCF_022539355.2. NCBI lineage: Eukaryota > Metazoa > Chordata > Actinopteri > Pleuronectiformes > Pleuronectidae > Hippoglossus > Hippoglossus stenolepis. The sequence continues at coordinate 9,993,153 of NC_061499.1, forward strand.
CTTAACACTCACAACTGCATATAGTCAAGTTGAGATCTGATGGCACATTTTCCAATCAACCCTCTCATAAATATGTCAAGGACCATTTTTTAAAAATCCTTAATTTACACTCAAGAAAGCTGCTCTGTAAGAACTTTGCAGTCAGGATGAAATGTATTTGTCATGGGATGGTTGCATTTCAGAAACACTGACGATGTAGTATTTAGCATTAAGTTTATTCCAGCAGGTGTATTGATATACAGGTGTATTTTACTAAGTCCCAAGTTCAACATTCCAAAAATATATTTTTGTTATCTGGCTTAACTGAATTTAACATTGTCCGTCCTGGATAACATGCACTGTGTTCACCTGGCTCAGTAAACACTTTAGTTTCTTATCAAGCTTCAAGCATGAAGCAAGCTTTGTGATTTAAAGTTAACCTAAAGACATTTAGTAAATATTCACATGAATATGATTGTTTTTTTCATTGAGTGAGGATTTTTGTTTAATGAGCAAACTGTTTTAAACAGAACCTCGGGTAACATCGTCTATTTCTGCTGCCAAAGCAAAGATAAATGGTTGATTAGGTCAATTAGACTGAAATATCCATTCAAACTGTAACATCACAATATTCTGCAAAAAACACATGTTTGGCTAATATCTAACACTGTAATTCATGAGCAGAAAAGGAGAGATTATCATATTTATTTCAACCTCACTGGTTGGCAGAGGCGTATTACCTTTTATTTGGTAAGTCCTACCTCGTCAGTTCCACGCCTCATGAACCGATTGACATGAACCAAGAATTTTGTTTTCAATGCTGTTTGGTAGCTGATATACAGGTGTGTACCAATGATAATCCTTGTTTTGTTGTTTTTTTACAGATTATCCCAGCAGGGATGTACGTCCAAGATTCAACAATGGCTTTTTGAGACCGGCAGAGAATTTGCCCTCCTGGGACACACACACACACCAACCTTTCTCTTTTCCTTGTTCCACTCCCTCTACTTGGATTCAACTGCCTGGAATCATTTGTTCCTCTTTACCACTCCCCCCATCACTGTCCTGTTACCTCCTCTGAGTCGAGGCTGAGGGCTGTAAATCAGGATGGTTGCCGAGGCAGACACGGGCTCTCAGAGCAGTGGTCTGCGGCTGAAGCAGGAGATTTCCCTCCTCCATGGGGTCTGTCTCATCGTGGGAAATATGATTGGTTCTGGCATCTTCGTCTCACCTAAGGTAGGATGCTCCACTTTGTTTAGCCGAACAATTTATTTGTCCTTTAAGATGAAAATAGTCGCTTGCTCTTGTGGTTTTTATTCTAAAAATGCATGCTATTATTCAGACACGAATAAATCAGAAATAAGTATTAATTGAATAATATTAAGGTTTTCTGTTGCAGTTGCAGTTTTTGCCTTGTCTAATTCTAATGCATTTTGCTGCTTGTTACCTTCTAGTTTCTTGTACATATAGTGTTATATATGCTACTGTATTTACTGTAGAAACTACCCTTATTTGTTATCACGCAGGGGGTTCTTCTATATACAGGCTCGTTTGGCCTGTCACTGGTAGTGTGGGCCATTGGAGGAATATTTTCCGTTTTTGGAGCGTTATGCTACGCTGAGCTTGGAACAACTATCCATAAATCTGGAGCTTCCTACGCCTACATCCTTGAGGCCTTTGGAGGCTTCTTAGCTTTTATTCGGTATGTAGTTGGTTTGCTTCTCCTGTCTGCGGACACTTTCATTTAAACATTGTGCTGCAAATAATACACAATAGAAACTTGTTGCTTGCTCAGCAGGTTCTTTGTTTTGAGTCAAACAAACATCAAGCATAGTTTGCACTTGATCGTGTTTAACTCTTATCTTTAGACATGTCAGGTTACTTGCTTGAAGTGTCAACTGATTATGACATTAGTGCAGGCAGACACTACATCATGGAAAACATTGACCTTTTACCAAAATGGCAGAAGACCATCAAGTTTAACATTATTCATTGTTGTTTTACTAAAATGTAACTAATATTGTACTCATGCCTCATAATGATAAATGTGTATCATACCTGTATAGACTGTGGACGTCATTGTTGATAGTGGAACCAGCCTGTCAGGCAGTGATAGCCCTGACCTTCTCCAACTACCTAGTCCAGCCTTTTTACCCAACGTGTTCAGCCCCCTACAATGCTGTCCGTCTCATCGCTGCTGCCATTATATGTAAGTCTCTACCTGTACTGCACACACTTGCATGCTTTATTTAAGCTGTGGACAGTAAGTGTTTACCCAACTGAGATGACCCGGGCGATCAGGGTATGTGTGGGTGTGTCTGTATGTATGTGTGCGTGTGTGTGTGGTGCATGTGTGCAGCAACAGTTCATCACGTTGGAGCTGTTGTATCCATAAAGTTTGGACACAATTTAAACAACCTCTTTTTTTCATCTCCTGCATGAACCACATAGTGATGTTAAAACATACCTTTTAACAATCAGCAGTACTTTAAATGGCACAATCCAACCCTTTGCACAAATGGTCTGTTCTCACCACTCGCTGGCAGCAAGGTCCATTAGAAAAGTATTGGCTGTGTACCAGTGTATCCAGACAAAGAAACTAAAATAGTATGCTTTTAGTTATTTAAATCAGCAATATCCAACTTTTCATTTTCTTTTTTTGTTGTTGAAATGTGCTGCAAATATATTTAAATGCAGAGAGGTGTCATTTTGAATGAGCTGCTGTTGACCTATTTATTGTTATTCATTGGCGTTTATGCAAAGAGCGTAACAGTAGTCAAACCTGTTTGGGATGAATGCATGAACGTTTCCCAGAGGATTAGATTAAGATGCAAGTCATCTAAGCTTTAATACATCTCTAGGGCAACTAAACAATGTTTGCCTGGCAACAATGCAGAGGTATCCTCCTCTAAACTGTTTAACTGAGATTCGCCCTTCTGACCAATCAGAGAATGCAAAAATCAGGTCAGTCTACTGCTTGTCTCACACAGTGACTTCCTGCTTGTATTTGCTGGAGTACAACTATCTAGTTGCCGAACAGGTTATCAAGCTCCTTATTCCTGCCTTAGCTGAGACAGTGTATGTTCTATGTATTTGATTGTATATCACTAAAACTTTTTCATATACATACATATACTGATTTGTCCGCAATGGACATTTTTTACTCCCTAATATGGGTATTGTCATTGGCCCAAAAAATCCATATCAGTCAGTCTTGTCAAAACCAGTGAAGAAAAGAACCTTAAGTTGACTGAAACATGAAGCATTTTAATAAATTTGTCATGATCAGAAAACACATTTTTTCTTCAAAAGTTCTTAACTTCACATTTAAATCCCTGCTCAGCTATTCTGCATTATTTATGTCCATCATCCAACATGAACACGGTAGAGTTTACATTGTTTAACCGCTGTGGTCTCTCTCCGTCAGGTCTCTTGACTTGTGTGAACTGCATGAAAGTGAAATGGGGCGCTATTCTTCAGGTCTTCTCCACCGTAGCCAAGGTTCTCGCTCTCATCGTCATCATCATCACTGGCATGGTTAAGCTGGCACAAGGTAGGAACGTCGTATTAATTACTGCTGCTGTGATTGAATATCAGCTTCTTATACACAATGCAAAGATAAATATTTCAAACACCTCTGATCCAATAATGGAGTAATTACCCATTTTTGGATCTGTGGCCAATAGTTTAAATCTAATATTGAATGAATGAGGTTAAAATGCTAAGCTAACATAGTTTATAATAGATCAATTATCTGTGTTTTAGTTATTCTCACACATTAGTTAATTAATAAACAAGTGACTTCTATTTGGCACTTGATTATGTCAAATGGGACATATGGATTTGTTCTTGTTTATTGCTAAGTTAGTTCTGGCAGGTATTGGCAGGAAACTGTATATGAAATGCAGGAAATACTTGAAGGCCAGTTAGGTTTTAAAAACTGCACTGGCTGTGTTGGGATTAATGCACCAACTCTTTGTTGTAGGTTTTGACCAGAACTTTGAGGACTCATTCAAAGGGTCCAAGCTGAACCCTGGCGACATGGCCTTGGCCTTTTATTCAGCGCTCTACTCCTACTCAGGCTGGGACACACTCAACTTCATCACAGAGGAAATCAAGAACCCCAAAAGGTATGAAGTGTGATGAAGAAGAAACCATCTCAAATCAAACAGGGTTGTTTTTCATTCCTGATGGACACTCTTTTGCATAACTACTGTGTATATATCTCAGTAGTGGCTTGTTTGCATCATAGCTATAAGTCGACAGATTGCTTTAAGTGAACATAAACCACTTTTTCATTTGTCCTTATAGGAATTTGCCCTTATCCATCGCTATTTCCATGCCTATTGTAACAGTGATCTACATCTTGACCAACGTAGCTTATTACGTCGTCATGGATGCAGACCAAGTGCTCAACAGTGAGGCTGTTGCCGTGGTGAGTATCTGAAGATCATTAACTTGGTGCAGTCCTCTGAGAGTGTGTGATACTAATATCTACCCATAAAGCTTATTAGTACATCACAGGACTCATCCAGATTGTCAACATCTGCTCAGTCTCCTAGCGACAGCAGGTTTTGATCTCCATCCTGTCGTCTGCTGTCATCTCTTTCAGTCTGGCTGGATGCCTCTGGCACTAGTATCTGGTTCAGTTCTCCCTATTAGTTATTTGTGACTGTAGCAGACAAGATGATGACAGGAACCTCATTTAGCTAAAGAGGTTAGCGCTCCACACAGGAACATGAGGAAGTTGATGATGTTATTAGTGCAATGGCAGAGGAAGAGTTGTATTGTCAGTGGTATTTGATATTATTCTATTAGAGGATTCAGTCTAATGGTTCCTTAACGTTCTGACAGTCAACACGCCATTGACTCTGTGCACTATTGAATTAAAGCAGCGCAATACAGCAATGGTTTATGTTTTTCTGACTAGATTTGTCAGATGTTGTTTAGTGACAAGGTCCAACCTTGTTCTCTGGGCATTGAGGAGACATAACACTAAAGTACCACATTGAAAAGAGGTCAGGAGATCAGACACATGCTGAAGGCCTCCTGGCCAAGACACAGGTTGAAGGCCTCTTTGAGCTCTTGGTGGTGGGAGACGAACCCAGTCTCAGATTTGTGGCTCTGATGTCATTTTGGCAGTTCCACAAGCAGAGATAATATATAGTGTTGCAGTTTTTCCCCTAGAACTTTTTTATTATATTATATATCTTAATATGTATTTAAATGGGTTAAACACTAAAGGCTTTTGATCTTACCTGTTAATGAGCAATAAACACTTGAATGTCTCTACAGACATTTGCAGATGAGGTGCTGGGCTGGGGTCGCTGGTTGATCCCTCTGGCTGTGGCCATTTCCTGCTACGGAGGTCTCAACTCCTCCATCATCGCTGCCTCCAGGTCCGTCAACACATCCGTCTTAAAAGCCTGTTTCTGCCAAAGTAATGTTTTGAATGTTAAAATGTCTGAATAGTCGATAACATCTTTTCTCACCCTTGCTCCATTTGTTTTCTCCTGCAGGTTGTTTTTTGTTGGTTCCAGAGAAGGCCACCTACCTAACGTCCTGTGTATGATCCACATTAAGCGTTTCACTCCAATTCCTGCCCTGCTTTTCAATGTGAGTACTTTAGTGTATTTTGAAATTAAACCGTGTATTTGGTTGTTTTGGTCTCATCTGTAAGCCTGCCCCGTAGGATGCCGTGTCGTTTATTACCAAACTCAATATTGTTTTGTATGGGTCTGTTCTTCTGTTCCCAGGGTGGCATGTCTCTGTTGTATCTCTCGGTGCCTGATGTGTTCCAGTTGATTAACTACTTCAGTTTTAACTACTGGTTGTTCATCGGTCTCTCAATTGCCAGCCTGATATATCTTCGCTTCAAAGCTCCTGATCTGCCTCGACCTGTTAAGGTAGATGCAGCATGACTATAGACATGGCTTTCAGTTTGAATCAGTGTGGTATGGAACATGCTGAGACATGAAGTTTATTAGAAAGATGTGCTTTATGTCTATGAAAACTTTTCACATCTTAAAACCTGATTTAACTGTCATAGTTTCATCTTTTTATTCCTACTTTTTGTCATCTTTGTGGAAAGACAAAGCCCATTCCTCTGCCAAGACCTATCTATCCCCTTGTGAAATCACATTTATATCAGCTGGATCCAGGTTTTTGTTTTAATCCACACCAGATTTCAAACACATTTGAAACATTAATCCCCTCATCCCTATCTGCCCCAAATTGTATTTAATAGTGTCTTTCTTGTGGAAAGCCGTTTGGTAGTTGTTGCCTAATCCTGCTGATGAACATACAAAACAACGGACAGTGGAGAAAACATACAATTCTCGGGGATGTAACTACTTACAGGAGACAACAAATTAAAAGAAGGAACTACATTGTCTTACTAAGGTAGCACCTAGAACTGCTTCAGTGCACCTTGGTATTCATTCTGCATGCCTCAGATGCAACAATTATATACAGAATATGATTTGACTAGTAAATCATTAGCAAAATATTTCGCACTTACTCCAGTGCCAGTTCTCAAATGAATGCAGTAGCCACACCCACTTCTTTAACTGAGCCGAACAACTTCAATGTTGTTAATCATAAATTGTCATGTGAATATGATTAACACTAAGAAACATTAGAGATTTAGCTTAAAATATCAATCACATGTTAAGCTATAATGTTCATTTGAAATATGTTCAGAAACTATGTCGACCTCAGTCTGCGAAGGCTCTAGACACAGCACAAATGCCTCTTGAGGCTAACGGTGCCGTTTGATGACATCTTCCCTGACCTCGATCAATCTATAGTATAGATTCTCATCATATCATCAAAAAACATTTATTAGAGCCACTATTAAATCACCAGAAGGTTTATGGTTTTAAACTAACGATATTGATATTTGTTTCTTTTATTTAATCTTCCTACTTTTCTCCCTCCCTTCATCATCGCCCTCCTCTCCTGACTTCACTTCTGCAGCTGTCCCTGTTCTTCCCGATCGTTTACTGCCTGTGCAGCGTCTTCCTGGTGGTGGTGCCTCTCTACAGCGACACCATCAACTCTCTTGTAGGAATTGCTGTGGCGCTGTCCGGAGTACCAGTCTACTTCCTATGCATCCACTTGCCACCCTCCTCCAGACCAGCCTTCTTAACAAATATACTCGGTAAGAGGCTTTGAATGAGACTGAGTTGCGTGTCCAGTGGTTTTGTTCTGTCCAGCATAGTTGTCATGTTTGTTTTGGAGAGACCAAAATCACTTAATATTCTCTAATGTATTTTATTTTGCTACATTATTTTATTACAGAATTCATGAACCTTAATCCATCTATCCAGAGACCCATGGGTGCCATCATGTCTATTTTTCAATTCATTATAATTCTATCACTTTATGCACAAACAGTTTTGTAAAACCAGACAATTTATAAGTGACATCTATGAAAGAATACATGGCAGGTAACCCCTCGAAAAACTGGTCACTGAGGGTGGGAATTTATTTTGGTTGCATAATGAACTCAAATATACTTAGACAATAGGCCAATTTTTAAGCCGGGCCAATCTAAGCAGAATTGAAATTCCTCAAGGGATTGAACAAGAGGCCTCACTGTGTATTTTATATTTGAAACATAATAAGTACATAAGCACAAAGTTATCGTATAAGTAAGTTCAACAAGTTTTTGTATGAATGAATATCATTGTGTGATGATATTACGTATAACTTTTCAAAAGTAGCTTACTAGTCTTAAGTCTTATATACACCAGCTACTGTACACATGTAAAAAAAATCAACTCTTGACTCAAAAGAGGGATTGAGATCAGTGTTTGAAAGTTCTCTGTACTGCTGAGAAAACATACTGTACAGGGTTCTGTAGTACAAAGATATGTATTCGTACAGTAAGTGTGAAACCCCTGTAGATGAGGTAAACCCCTCCCACTTCTATTGACCCTAAGATAAAACCATTAATGCTTTATCTAAAATGTATTTGTTCACAGTATTTTCTCCTGTTTTCCCTGATGAAATTGATTTTTTTTTTTCTTTCCTCCGTCACTTCAGACAGGAGCTCTCTGGTCACCCAAAAACTGTGCTTGTGTTGTGCGGCCTCCAGTGACATTGATCTGGATAACGTTGACCCAGAAAAGATCGAGTGACGGACCGACAAAGTTCTCTAAATGTGGAAGAAATGGGAGGATGAGTGAAAGACGGAAGCTGCAGACAATCAGAATTTGGATGTGTATGGTTGGATCGATTTTTAAAGTAAAAAATGCACACATTAGTTCAACACACCTCAATCCCTGCTCTCTCTTTCTCTCACTCTCTCTCTCTCATGGCACTGCCCAGATTAACTCACTTAAGAGCACATTCACATGGTGGCGCACAATGAAGTGTTGGTTCTACGATTCCATCCTCACATGCTCAAACACTGCAACTCACAAGCACATGAGCTGAAAGCCTTACGGTGACACTGAAACACAAAAGAAATAATAATCCGGTCCACAGTGACTTGACTCAGCAGAAAGGGCTGAGCTGATTGATTCAATAATAGGAGAAAGTTATAGACAATACACTGGTGGGGAAAAAACATTGTGTTCATGCCTTGCATGTTAATGAAGCTGGTGACCCCTCGTCACAGTTTGGAAATGTCAGTAGGTTGTTTCATTCTTCCGTCTTTTTTTAAGAACCTTAAGGTCATAAAATTCCTCAGTCCCTGAAAGAAAGAAGCCTTGTTTCCAGATGTATAATTACATACGTGTGAAGTTAAACTAACGCACGACAGACAGAAGGTGAATTTAGAAAGTGCTATGAATGGCGACAATTTTGCACATTTTCTCTTTGTTGTATAATTACCGTGTTTATAGAAAGCTTTATTCGTATCTTTGAACTGAACTAAAGGACCAAATGAACACGTGTCGAGGTTTTGTAGGAATTAGCGAAGAAAAGAGATTAAATACAAAAGTGCTGTTATTTCTGTCAGTCAGTTTAAGCCAGGTGAGTCTGTTGACTCTTGGTTTTATTTAAAGAGGGGTAATCCTACATGATCATAGCTCTGTCAACATGAACGTCCTTCCTGTGAACTCTTTTTTTCTCTCTTCAGCAAAATCCTTTGTTTGCATCTTCAGGGCTGTGTTTGATGTCTGGGGCCTCCTAGTGGCCTCAAGCAGCAATGTCCCAGGTGTCACTCATAAGTTTATATTTGTTTTGTGTATGTTGCTCCTGTTGTTTATCACCTCATTCTCTCAAATGTTACTGAAATCAAATGGGCTTTAAAAGTCAAAGGTCACGTGAACTGATTGATTGTGTGTTTGTTCCATGGGGACGTCTGTGTTGATAGAAACCTCAGGATCGACCATGCTGGTGTGCACACGCTGTTGCAGATTTTTATTCTTACTCGCTCTTGTCTTAAGAATTAGTATTACAGTTAAGATATATAACCCAATATTGTCTAGATCACCAACTTGAACCATTTATTCCACGGTACGTAACTAAAAGTGTGTTGAGCCTAGTGAGAACATTGTAGCTTTAGTTTGGGCCACAGGCAGAGACGAGCTGAACTTTGGTGTTAGCGTTGTTCTCTCGTCCTTAGTGACTGTACGTGCCTTCTGTAAACGTGGTCAGAAAAAGGCCTGCTCTGCTTTTGATATCGTAACGTACTTTACCGTGAGCACAGTCATACTGACACACGTTGCTGTAGGAGTTGCCAAACATTCCTCAGGATATATTTTTTCCTGTTTTCAGCCCAAGTGGCTTCTTGAACCAGATGTTGTCGTTGAGGTCAGTGAACTTTCAGCTGGAAATAATCAGGGCTCAGCTTAAATTTATTTAGTGTCTTCTCATAAGCACCTTCATAACACCAGCCAACAGAAGAACACGTGTATATCTGTAATGTTGCTTTCTCTGGAGTCGATATGTAAACCAAACCAGCCAGTTGTGTGTGTGTGTGTGTGTGTGTGTGTGTGTGTGTGTGTGTGTGTGTGTGTGTGTGTGTGTGTGTGTGTGTGTGTGTGTGTGTGTGTGTGTGTGTGTGTGTGTGTGTGTGTGTGTGTGTGTGTGTGTGTGTGTGTGTGTGTCATTTGCCATATATCTGGAGTAAAGAATATTTCTATGTATCATCATGTTATGAACTGTTCTATACACAAATTTGTGTTTTCTGATCAGGTTCATTTCTGTGTTTGATTGTTTTTATTTATTATATTCTGGACCTTAATATAAAACAAGAAACCGAGGCAGGAATGTGACGTATGTTTTTATCTGAATAAAGACAAGTACATAATGTGCATTACAAACACTTGAGTGACTTTGTCGTCTGTATGAACGTAGCACAAATGTTTGCAGCCTTTGTGTTTGCACTGAGCAGCTGACTGCCACTAGAGGTCGTTGTCTCCTCCTGCAACTTAACCCTGTCAAATCTCTGCAGCTTGATCTGTTTCTGTTAATTTAGATAAAGAAATCTTTAAAAACCACATTGAAGCCACCAGCCTCTCCAGTCTGCTGCTGCTGAAAAATTGTGTTCAATATAAACATAATGTGCTTCTGTATTTTCACTCACTTTGATCAACAGTTAGTTTGATAAAGTGCATCAAACAGTAAATGATGTGTAACTGTATATCATTGTCCAGTGTAGCCCTGTTGACATTCACAAAAGATGAGTGATCAAAATGACTAACCCCTGACCAATAGTAACTTTCTAAATTTAAATGAATGGTTGCTAAGACTACTGCAAATCGATGTGAGTTGAAATGCTGACACAGCTCATCAGAATAATTTGGAATTTGAAACACTGATATGTTTGATATGTTCGACGAGATGATTTGAAACATTGACTTCTTCACTAGGATCTAGCAACGGGCATCAATCACAAGTGCAGCGATAAAACATGTTCGAACAAACAGACGAAAACATACGGAGAAAACTTCTTGGATCTCTAGTTGTGGATTTCTTTTTACAAACTACCACAAAGAGAAATCGTCACATACGCATTTTTATATATTCATAATAACCAGTTCAGTGTAGATATTACATATATAACTCATTCTGTGCTTTTGTAGAAAATGTTTTAGTCTTATGTTCACTTTGAGTTGAGGGTCGAGGTTTAGAAATCTCCTGTTATTGTTTTCTTCATTGCTTTCTGTGTTTTGGTATTTTGGGGTTTCCACACACACAGAACCTGTCAATGGCGTCTATAACTGACCATCCACCTCCTGTCTATCCACCCACCTTGGCTCCCCGGGGGCACGGTGCAGCAGACGCATCACATTTCACCTGGGTGTGCACTCTGAGCCTCACATGCTACCCACTGATAGGTGCTCCTTCCTGGAGAGAGGCCTGACTCTGTCCTGGGTACAAGGACAGAGGGAGTTGGGTTCCACTGACTCATGCATTAAAGATAAAGCAGTGGAGGGTGAGTGTAGCCGAGGAACCACAACAGCTACTGTAACAGCTCTCTCCCAGCGAGCGGAGTGTGATCTGTAAAAGGTCCAGGCTGCTGGGGTGTGTGCTCTGCACCTCTGATGCTCTGCAGGGAGTATCTGTCCTGGGGACGGACAGAAGAGGTGATGGGCGAGTGGCCGTCGCACGCTGGCACCTGCTCGGCATCATGGAGCTACAACGACGCCTGAACTGGATACGGCACCGACCCTGGAGGCCCCATGTCTACCACCGGGAGTTCAAGCGTAAGTGCAGCCGTCATCAGCTGTAAATAAATCCAGAGCGTTGATGTCTTCAGCTTTATTAGTTGCTTTTCTCCGTTCTCATATTTGAAGCCCCTTTCAAAATGTCCTTTTAATTGTCTAAGTGCTGCTGTGAACCTGAGAAGCTCAGCAAAGTCACCGCTGTGTTATCAAGTGACGTATTAGTGACTCAGACAAACTGTGTCCTGCTTTGAGAAAATCCTCATGTGCTTCTTGCAGAAAACACATTTATCTACTGTTTCAAAAGGTGTTTGATGGTTTAAAGTAAATGTTCTGCAGGTTTTAAATGAGTCAGGTGACTCTGAGGTGTCAGATAAGACGCATGTTTAATGAGACATCTTGGAGTAAAATGTATGCATCAGGCTACTGGCAGATTTGTGACACAAACTCCTAGCACCTAAAGCTTGTTGGCTTTTGTTGCAGAATCCCATCAGCAACAAGTTTTGACTCGCACATGGACGGATTATGAGACAACAGGTCCCTGGGGACAGACTCGCAAAAGGCCCCTCACATGTCCATATATAGAAACACAAAACAACTACATATGTGTGTATCTCTAGTTTTTCTTTAGCTCACCGTTATCAAAGAGGTTATTTTTTTCACCCCTGTCCGTTCGTTTGTTTGTGAGTAATATTACTAAAAAACTACTCGATGCATCACCTGGTGGAAGCGTGTGATATCCAGATCAGAGTCGAGAGAGGACATTTTTCTCCATTTTCGTTGATTTCACAGAGATTAATTCATGGATCTTGATGGAAAAATTAGGAATATTGAGGGAACTGTGGGGATTTGCAACTTGGTGCGGATCCAAATAAAAATCTACATCAAATGAATTTAAATGTGGTTTCATCAGGGAACTGTTGGGCCTTGGTGGAGGTTTGCACTCCACTGAGAGCCATTGTGGGTTTTATATGCAGGATTATTGTCATTTTTTGTCTATATATTCCATTTTTTTATGTCTGGTACGCATATGGTCTGTTAGTTTTGACATCTTTGTGGTCAATTTGATTCTCTATCATCATTTTTGCTTCACTCATGCTGTGTCATTGTTTTGTGTCTCTGTCGTTGGTTGTTTTGTGTCTCTGGTTGTTTTGTGTCTCTGGTTGTTTTAGGCCTCTGCAGTTGTTTCCGACTTGTTCCGTTGATTGTGCATGATAAGATTACAACACTTTGTTCTGGTGTCACTCACCAACTGTAATTTCCTGACATTTCCTGTCCCTATTTAAGATTGTGGCTGACTGACTCACATGAACTAAAGTCACGTGCACAGGAAACATGTGCAGTGTAACATGCATAAAACTACAGCACATTAGTGGATCGATAGAAACTGAGTGCACATCATCAACTGTTCTACTACAACTTCGTCCTCATACCCACATCCTGCTTGAGGAACTTTATCTTCCTCCTGGGAATCAGTAAAAAGTCTTCTAATGCATCGACTGCACATCTTGCACAAAGAGTAAACGCTGTGTCCTGTGGTTGTTTGTCCGGAGAGTGCATGTATAAGTGTGCACGTTGGACTAGGTAACTGTTTACTCAGCAGTGAATAGTCATAACCTTGGGGTAGGTGATCATTAGAGTTTTCATGACAAGGAAAATACTTAAAATGCTGATGCGTCTAAAAGACAAGTCCTGCAAAAGAACTCAGTTTGTCTGTAAGCTATTTGAACTGATGTGGTTTAATGGAGGCAGCGAAAAACCAGCAGTTTCACAGACCTCGAGAAATTATGTAAGAATGAGTTGAAATTGAAAAATCTAAATCAGGGCTAAGATATTCTGCTGCACTGGATGATGCATTATTTAATATTTTCTCCTCGCCGCTCCCAAATACCTTAAAATAAACTCCTGTTGTCACCTCTGGTGCTCAGGATATTTCCTCTGCCTTTTCAAACATGCAACATGGACAAAGACACGATGACTATTTGACTTCCGCTGTTATTAAAGTTCACGTTGAATAAGCCTCGTCTCCTTTCTTTCATTTCTTACTCAAAGTTCTTGAATATTCTTCTTGATTTATCTGCTGGTGCTTCCAAACATATCAGTGATTTCTTACCATTTCTAAAGTTTCAAAATTCTCCTGATGACTCCAGTTTGTATTTCTAATTATATTTTATCTCACACATGCTGTAACCTTGGCAACCACTCACTTAAATATAGAAAGCTATTCATATCTGAGTATCTTTCAGAGATGAGGCACTTTGATGGTTGTCTTTTGTTTTGGCCTTCAGGGCAACAACAAACTCTGGTGGTTGTTATTTACTGGAGAATGAAATATACTGTCACATAGTGTGTAGCATATCAGGCTGTATTTATTATTTATTGGACACAGATAGGGAATCAATTAGAACTTAAAATCTATAATTGAAAATGTTCTTACACATACCAGTTTAACTTTGATCAGTAGAATCTCATTTACCTCTTTGTCATGCAGACTAGATTTACAGTGCACATGAATCTACCTTTGCTAAATTATCACTTCTTCTTGACTCTGAAGGCATGAATGGGGATTGAACCCATGATTTTTGGTTTACGAGACCAACGCCTTACCACTTGGCCACCATGCCCACGTTAAAGTCTTCATTGAAACACATTCAAAGCGTTAAAGTATTTCCATATTCTACAATTCTTTACAATTCCTCTCTGCAAAACTTTAAATGTCAATATTGTTGTGTCTATTTCTATGCTTACTAACCCTTTGTGTTCCCAGTAACCACCAGCAGGGGGCCTCCACACTGTGATAATATAATTTACTGCTCACCACAGACACACACAGCACATAAACATGCTCAGAGGGAAGTGAAGCAAGAACACAATTCCTCTTAACAATGTTGAAGTGCAGCTAAAGTGATAAAAAAAACCCCATCTCTCTTCCTCCTCAAGATTTTCATTCATCCTTCCTGTTTTCCGTCTGAGGCCAAGACGGGACTCGGAGCATCTTCCATCTGATTTCATGAGACGTGTCTGAAGGAAGAGGAGTTCTCACTTTTATCCCATGAGAATGAGAAGATGAAAAGTCTCTCGCTCGTGATGATATATGTATTTTTATGACTTCAACCTTAATGGAGGTGATTGAAATGAACCACTTTCATCAGATGGTGTTGTACACTTTCTGTGACCTGTCTGACTCCTGCTCATTTCTCTTCTCCTCCACTCTGTTGTTGTCTGCACCTCTCCCTCCCTCACCTCTGCCCTCCCTGCATTTGCTTTATTGCTTTATTCTCTCTTTCTCGTGTCAGCCTCTCCTCTCACTTATCGTCTCCCCGCCCTGTGACCTCCCCCACATCTCCCACTCCCCTTATTGTATCCATCCTCCCTCCCTCCCTCCTCCCATCAGATCTTCATTATCCACCTTCCTGCTCCCTGTCTTCTCTCCTCCCATATCTTCTCCTCTCCTTCTCCTTTACTCTCTTCTCGCCTCCTCTCTAGATTCCTCTGTCCTATCCCTTCATTTTCTCCCCCTTCCTCTCCCTTCCCTCCTCTCCTCTTGACCTCTCTCACCTCCTCTCCTCTAGTTTCCTTTCGCCTTCTCTTTCTTCGTCTCATCTCCTCTCCTCTCCTCTCCTCTAGTTCCTCTCCCTACTCCTCTCCTGTCACTCTCTCTCACTTCCTCTCCTCTCATTTAGCATCCTCTCCTCTCCTCTCCTTTCCTCTCCAATCAGATTTATAATGGTGCTCACTCTCTGGAAAATCTTCCCACTCCATAGCAACGCGCCTCCTCACTCCTGCAGCCCCACTGATGCAGGAGGCAGTGTTGGGATGTAAAACTACATCAGAGGAGATTACACATTGCCTCGGCTCATTTTCCACTTGTCATCTGTAGCTGGAAATGATACTCCCTCAGCGCTCAGCCGTTCTTCCTCCCCTTCTATATTCTCCTTTCTTCTAATTTCTGTCACACACTTTTCTCTCTCTCTCTCTCTCTCTCTCTCTCTCTCTCTCTCTCTCTCTCTCTCTCTCTCTCTCTCTCTCTCTCTCTACTCTCTCCTGCTTATCAACGCGTTTCCCCCGTCCCTCCCCCTCGCCGGGAAAACAATTCAATTCACGAGTTTTCAGGGCACATGTGATGGAGGAATCAAGCCGGCCCTTTCTCTGTAATTTCACGCAATAAATTCAACAAGCAAGGCTGCTGCGTGGGCAGCTTATGAACACAGAGAACAACTAATGGAAAGAGAGTAAGACAGGGAGAGGGAAAGGGGGGGGGGACAAAATAAATTGCTGCCTGCATATCCCAACAGCTGTAGCTTACATTTCCACTTGTGTTTGACAGCACGTCTTCGTATGCAAGTACCTTCAATCACAACACTTACCTACTATTACAAGTGTGCTGTACCGACAAAAACAAATACAAGAGTAAAAATCAGTCAGTTCATCTGAATTACATTTAATTCCAGTCTTATCCAACTTGGCCGTTTGCTCAGACTCTGAGACACAGACTGTAAATAAAGATGGATGACGCGTCTCCATTTCCTCCCACTATTCAGAAATGAAGCCAAAATATCCCAGATATGAACTTTGCCATCCTGCGCATTTGGAGCGAGAGCATCAGGGCACCACATGGCCACAACATGGGCACTACCGTCACCGCGGTGCCAGACTGCAGCTGGTGTGCAGCAGCTGTATTGCCGCCCATTAACACGCTTAACCTATAGTGAGTCAGTCTCTGCTGTCAATCATGAGTCAATAGTCAATTTTCCATCTATAATGTTTATTTTAACCGAACTTCCCGAAATTCAGCATACATGGTGCATTCATCCACATTTCCATCCTTTCCTGTTACTGCTACTAACACTTAGACTCGGGCACGTCAAGATAACTAATTGTTGGAGCTAATAGTCTTGTCAGGTTCCATTAATCCATCACAGAAGAAGAGGGGGCAGCGACAAGGCGTGATCACTGTAACAGAGCGCCACTTGAATCCCAAATGATAGAAAACGACGTGGAGAATATGATGCATATATGACATTCATGTTTGTTTCATCTTTTACAATCGCTTCATCACTCAACAGAGATCTGATGTTTTTTTCTATTTTAATTCTCTACACTGGAGAGTTTTTTTGGACTGAGTCTGTTTCCCCGGCCCATTTTGTTCTTATCGATTTACAAATATAGAAAATAGAAAATTATGAAAATGGAAAGAAAATGATGGAAAAGCACTTGATGTGGAGACAGCTGAGAATCAATATCCTTCCACTGAGTAAGATAGAGGTTGAACCGAGCCTGACCTCTGACCTCTCTGTTTGATCGAACCAGCAAAAAGAATGAAAGATCATGCTGTTGGTGTTAATGGTACAATGCAGAGGCGATGAAAGTAAAGGACGACCTTGTCGTGCTCTGAGCACCTCGCTGATGACTCACAAAGCACAACGTTTGAAAGAAAAAAGAAATCACGTTGAAAGCTACTTCACAATAACAAGACCCAGCGCAGTCCAAAGCGCCGCTGTGATGAATGCAGTTTCATTTTCCCCTGGAAGGATTTATTTCAAATGTCTCACTGCAGCAGGATGAATTAGTTAGAGCCCTTGTGACAAAACTGGATGTATATCGATAAGAGAATTTGAGCCAGTGTCCGTTTTCCTTTTTATTCGACATCCGCTGGCTTTGTCTCTCTCCTCTCTCACAGGAGGTCCAGGTTCTCATCTCAGGATTTATAGTCTTGTTGCCAGATCCTCATTCAGTTTCTGTTGGGTTTTCAGAGATGCTGCTATCAAAGACTCGAGACACACACACACACACACAGCACAGACAACAAAACAGCCTCCCACCATCGCATCAGTTCAATCTTTTCATTGAGACACAAAGAGAAAAGTTCTTGCTGAATAGCATAAAACTGACCAGTCAAACTTTATGCCAGTTTCAGGGTCTCAGGGTCAAAGCTGGAAGATTTGGCATCGTCTGAGTGTGGAGCAACACAAGCTCATGAGCTCATGGTTCCCATGTCACTGGGCTTGGACCGGGCTGCCAGCTTCTTCTTTGTGCTTCTCAGTAGAACTCCTGGGTTTTCATGGAGGCCAGGATGTGGCTTTATTGAGTGTCCATTCCCCACAGAGGGATGCCAGACTGAGATAATTGTGTGTGTGTGTGTGTGTGTGTGTGTGTGTGTGTGTGTGTGTGTGTGTGTGTGTGTGTGTGTGTGTGTGTGTGTGTGTGTGTGTGTGTGTGTGTGTGTGTGTGTGTGTGTGTGTGTGTGTCTGTTGCTGGCCTTGGTTAAACCCATGCTGGCTTCACACATGACAAGAAACATTCAAATGCTGATGAACCAGAATGAACGCCTCGATTCAACTCTCTGGTTTTGTTGGAGAGTCTCTGTTTCTCTCTCCTTCTCTCAGCTGAAGTATATTTCTTTAAAATAAATTTGAATATATTTGCTGTGACCAATAGGGATGGATATCAAACCTTAATGGTCTTGTTTAATAAAGAGAAATCTTTCACTTGAGTCTTACATCAGAAGAGTATTTTATTCATATATTTAAAGCTGCTGTGCCATGGAGAGGTTTGGTTTATTTTTTTAAAGGGCAATCCACCTATTTTACACACACATAAACAGGCTTGTCATTGGGAGTCGGCCTGTAAAAACAGTTGTATAAAGTCATCTGGCTTTGGAGGAACTTTCTAAAATCTGAAATTAAGTTGTTAAATCACAAGAGGAAGGGATGTGCTGTTTAGCAGATGTGGGTGTTTTGACGCAGGGTTGTTTATGAAAAAAGAATGAAATGATGGATCCAGAAATTTTCACCCTAAATGTCAGGACATCTATATATTCATCAATATGAGGTATATTTAGATATGTATCATTTTGGTGTTGAAGTTCAGGCATCTGTGCACTTCAAAATGTATTCTAAATGGTTTCCAGCATCACTGATCAACCATATCATCATCAGCATATAACATATTTGTTTGTTGTTTATATCTGAGTGTGATGATCAATTGCTGTTAGCATTGGTATTAAATATTTGGATTGGTTGTGACTGGTTTTAAATATAAGAAATCCAGCAGGAACAAATAGTAAGAAATGTAAATGTATGTGGGTCATGTGCGGTTGGCACATCTCAGTCCTACTGGGAGAAGGACAGATGTGTAGTCACGCCAGATGTCATCACTCTGCAGTGACTTGATGCAAAGCTACACGGGGGGAAAAACACACTCTTACATACACACATGCAGCGATTTGTAGTCATTCTTTTATTTTTATTTATTTATTTATTTTTATTCCCTCATGCACGATGATGAGCTGTCACTACAGTTTCCAGCGCTGCTCCCACTTCCCCTGTTCCTCTGACCATCAGGGCAGAAAAGCTGCATGTGTAACACAGAGACCGGCTTTGTTGTTGTCGTCCTGCAACTCTGAGTGAACCCCTTTAATGTCGATCTTTAACTGTGACAACCCTCGTGTCTGGTTTACTTTTAGAGAATTGCAGCTGCAATGTGCATGAAACGTTATTTTACACACTGTTGCCCAACCTTTCTTCCAGGTCCCCACCCTATTTCTCAGAAGTGGTGAAATCCTCCCTTCCTGTTCACTTGGTTGAATTTGTTTAAATCTATGAATGCATCCCCCCCCCCCCTGCTGACTTAATTTACTGAATGAAGTCTTTGTGTTTTTAAGTGTGCACATACCTGTTGACGACAGGTTTTACAGCTCAAAATGCAAGCAATAACCGTGGATATCACCGTCCATCTAGAGCACATTGCATAAGTTTCCAATGTTTTTCTGGTTTTGAAAGTCGACTTCCCCATTTTGCAGCCGGCAGGTGTGGGCTGTAATGTAAGCTAGAGGACACACTGATGTGTTGGGTGGCGTGGGAGAGGAAACTGTGGTTTTGACAGCTCTTGCTACCCTGCGGCCCCACCCTGCTGCAATCCTTCTTGTCTGGTTTCTGGATATCCCCTTTAGGAAGATAGCTCTTTGTCAAAAATAGCCTAAGATTATGTAGTAGCCTACTTGTGATCTGCTTATAGCTGTAGTGCGATAAACAACTGTCAGAAATCTGCATCAGATGGTTGTGACATGTGAAGGTTTTTAAGTATTTACTAACTGTTCGCTGCCACCAATGATTGCTGGTGCTACATGTCATGCTAGTTATCAATACATTGCTAAAAAGAAGTAAACAGTAAATAAAACCCACCCCAGATAAACACAACAGGTTAACCAGCTGCCTCTGTCTCCTCTTTTGCATGAGCCTGATTTGATTGGCTGGTGCCAGGGTGCGAGCGACGCAATGCAACAAAACCACAATTTAGTTTGGCTAATTCACTTAATTCAAAGTGAATGAGCAGCATTTCGACTAAGTGTGAGTACTGCATCATTGTAAAATTATGGGATGTTTTAAAATGAAGTAGACTTGTGGCTGAATGGACAATTGTTGATTTTTAACTGTAAGAAGCTTGCTGTGTCCAGATGACTCGTTTTAAAAAAGGGGGCTTAAACAGGCACTTGATGGCTTCAGCTTTAAGACTTACAGTTTGAACCATGGAGAAGATATTACCAGTTAAGTCATTCATCAAATATAGGCTGATTTTATTCTTTATTTTATTTATTAAATATTACCAATGATTTCATGATTTCTCTAACTTCTACTTGGGGGTATGACCGGGGACCTTCCTGCTCTTCCATGTTCGTACATGGAAAGCTTAGAGCAGGAGGACCAGGGGCTAAAGACCCCTGAGGGTACAGAATAGAACAAGAATCAATGATAACACTGATTAAATCTGAGGAGGAAGTGCTGGGGCGGGGAAGAGTTACCCAAATCAGGCGGCTGCTAGAATTAGCATTAAGAACAGGTTTCACACACTGAATGTGCTAGTTCATTGTGAAAGTGTGTTTATTTTGAATATGACCTGTTTCCTGATCCAAAGTAGCACCAATATGTTGCTTATTGGTTTGGGAGAAATGTTTGATTGCTGTAAGCTAGTTAGCTCGGCAGGCTAACGGTTTAATGGGCTACATCCATCACACTCTCTCGATCTTGTGTTTTTCATTTTTTGAGCAAATGCAAAAAGCTCCTGACATAAAAAGCTTGTCATTTGCTGAATGGGACAAAGCATTGGCAAGCGAATCCTCAAATTAAGCTGTTTCTATGGGCTCATCCTCCACATAGTCTTGAGTACATCAGTGTGACATAGACAAATGACCAGATAAGGCCATGGTCTGATTCATTCGGATGAGTGCCTCAGCTCCCGTCCCTCCAGGTGAACCCGGGAGCATCAGCGCACCACATGGCCACAACATGGGCACGACCGTCTCCGCGGTGCCAGTCTGCACAGCTGGTGTGCAGCAGCTGTATTGCCGCTATTGTCCGATGCACACAATGGGGACGGAGACAGAAAGTCAAAGAGTTCATGAGCAAGAGAAAGAGAAAGGGATCCGATTGTGGAACGGAAAAAGACAAATTACAATAGCGGCAGGGAGTGACAGGGACAGAGCTCAAAATTAGACATTGGTGGCAGCACAGAGGGAGTTGGAGGCTTCACACCGACAAGGAGGCGTCCGCTTGGATTATCCATTGACAAAATGCACCGCAGAGTCAGGATTTACAACCATATAAAGATGAAAAGATATCGATATGCTTACAGTAGGTATACGTACCAGTTTGTTTATTCAAACAATCACAAGCTGTATGCTGGTCCGGGTGGAGCTCAGTTTCCAGTGGATGCAAATGAGTAACTGGGAAGTGTGAACTGTACAGGGCTCATTTGTGAGTTCATACATTCTGGTGCACTCTTGTTTGCACAATAATCTGATTAGTTACTTCTGACTCTGGGTATTTATGAAGCATTTTAAGCAGTTTGCAGTGTTTGCACTTTGTTTTATTCAACTTTTATTTGTTCTACCCACTTATTATGACAGATTATTCTGTGCTGTTCCAGGTTTTGGTAAAATAGCATCAAAATCCAATGTGTGTGTGTGTGTGTGTGTGTGTGTGTGTGTGTGTGTGTGTGTGTGTGTGTGTGTGTGTGTGCGTGTGTGTGTGTCTGTGCGCGTGTGCGGGTGCGTGTGTGTGTGTGTGTGTGTGTGTGTGTGTGTTTGTATGTGTGTGTGTGTCTACTTGCATAAGTACGTGAGAGGTTGGTCACCGTACATTGTGGATGTCTTCCATCAGACACTTGACTCCCAGGTTGCTTGTCACACACACACACACACACACACACACACACACACACACACACACACACACACACACACACACACACACACACACACACACACCCCCACACCACCCATCACCACGCACCTCGAGTCAGAGAGTGCCATGGCAAATTGGATTTACCACGCAATGCCCTCATTATTGTTACCAGGGTAACCAGGCACCCCTTCACAATCATCCCATTTTGTCATCTTTCTTAGAGTGAGGGGGGGGGGAAGAGACAGTGGCCTGGATGGAGGGAGGAGAGTGCAGGGGGAATGGTAAGAGAGAGAGACAATGTCCAAACAGGTCTCTTCTCACTCGCCTTTCTTTTTCATGTGTCTTCCAGTGTGTTGACTGGAGGACAAGTCCATGCACCATTTTCCACAGGGACATTTTTTCTGCCCTCTTTCCTTTCAGACCTCTTGTGTCATGGTTTGTCTCATCTGATATCTCTGAGCTGAGGAGCAGAAGTTCCCTGTAGTCGGAAATTCAGTTTCCACATGAGTCGCGTATTGGCTTTTTGTGTAGCAGCAATATCTTGTGCATGTTGTGTATGTTCAACTCTCTTTATTCAGGTTTGTATGCTTGATTGATTGTTCCTGCAAATACATTTACATACAGATACAGAGCATCAGCTAAATTAAATGTAATGTACATTCTGCAGTTCTTAACTGAAAAGGCTTATATTATGCATTGGAAACCTTAGAAAGGAATAGAAAAGTCTCTCTAAAAAATGTTTTCAAAATGATAAATCTAATTATTATTAATCTGAACCTCATTTAAACTGGAAGAAATGAAATTGTTATCAGAAATTACCCTTTACCCTATAAAACTAAATATTAACACTTTCTGTGTAGCTGAAGGCCTAAAAAAACAAGGACATGAACTCAGTGACCTCTATGGTGTCTTCAGCCCTGGAATACAGAAATGAATGAAAGTGATCCAAATCTTGTCATAAACATTATTACATTATTGTTTTGATGCATAATGTTCATACATACACTGCATGTTTTACTCTTTTCTAAACCAAGTCATCTGACAAACATAAAACTTGGAATCTGGGTCTCGTGATTACATGTAAAACTGAATTAGCTGTGACACTAAACTGCAAGGAGTTAACTCGATTTCATGTTTTGTGTAAATTGGTGCTTGTGTATATTCCAGGACAATGAAGTTTCAAATGCAGGATTTCAATCGTCTGATGCTAATGACTTTCTCTAGTTTTCTCGTAGCCGCTTTACGGCAACTGGAGCATCCGTGCAAGAGGCTGCACGATTGCAAATTAGCTAGCACCATAGAATTAGCCTGGATGCGGATGAGTTGCTGCTCCCATGCTAATGACTGATATTTTCGTCTACAGTAGCGGGCGGCACACTGATGCATATTGTCAGGGCCAGAGGAGCGAGTGTGTAGGAGGCTGAAGCCGCCTATTCAGCCTCCTGGGATACTCATCATCTGGCTCGATTCAGATGCCAAAGAGCTCCATTGTTTGACCCCATTCAAACAACACCATTGTACCGAGCGGGTCTGATTGTGCTGCTCTTTGCAGTGCAGGAGTAACAAACGTGTGTGTGTGTGTGTGTACGTGTCAGTTTGCATGTGTTGTGCTTTGGTGACATTGTGTGTGAATGTGAAGTATTACTATATGGACGTGTGTGTGTTTGTGTGTGTGCGCGCGCAAGGCATTGTGTGTTAGCATCCCAGCAGCATGCGTTTGCATTTCCCAAAGCAGGGGGTTTTCTCCACTGTTGACAACAATGTACCCAGTCATTGAAATGCAGCACGGTAAACGCAGCCCGAACGTGACCCCGTTCTCCCCGGCTGCTTGTCAAGCAGCTCCTGGTCAAAAGCGGCTGCTGAGGGGAAGAAGTTGGAGAAATGTCTGGAAATACTTGATTTGAGAAATGTCCACAACTGCTTCCAGTCTAGTTTTACTGCGAATAACATAACTTTGCACATAAATCGTGATACAGTCACCAGAGCATGTGACAGTGAAAGCAGTGAACAGATGGGAGTGGGACGTATCTGCATTGGTTGGCTTTGCTCTGCCTGTATCATTGTGCTCTGTGTTTGCTTGCTTGTGGCCCTGCAGTGACTCTCTCTCACAGCATCTTGTTTCGAGGATCAGATCACTAAAGTCAAAATGTCCCTGCTGTCTGCTGCGAGCCACCAGATTGCGATCATTAATTATAGCTGTTCCAGCACGAATTCTAAGCATCTTTATTGTAGCTCTGTTTGCAAGTCAGAGCTAAAATTTGCAGGAAATATTTCACTTCTGTTTGGTTCAAATTGTTCTTTTGTACAGTTTATTACTCCACTTTATATGTTTCCTGTTGCTCCTTCCCTTTGATCAACGCTCATTTTGAATCAGTGAAAACCTCTGAACTATATTTTCATCCATACTTTATTCGTCGTTATTCGTTGGTGCAGCTGCTTATCACGACCCCCATAGTTAGGTTTTCTTGTTGGGCGACCTCTAGTGGCCACAGTAATTATGACTGGAGTAGTAAAGTCAGGCGACAAAGCCTGCATCAGTAGATTGACTTTAACGCAAACGACCGCTGTTTGTTTCTTATGTGAGACCAGTCTTATGTTATTTCATTGACACGTGACTGTTCCACAACCTTAAACCAAGTTTTATTATTGCCATGGCAACAAATGTACTTTTAAGCCATTTTAAGCTTAAACCTAAACAAATGGTTTTGTGCCCAAACATAACCAAAGTAAGACCTTTCCATAAGCTGAACTGTGTATTTTTTATTGTTACCAAGGCGACAAACGTCTGGTGCGGTGCTGCCAGTGCAGACCGTTTATTATTAAGACGAAGGTTGTTACGCTTGCCACCAT
The DNA here is from genome assembly GCF_022539355.2 of Hippoglossus stenolepis. Classification (NCBI taxonomy): domain Eukaryota; kingdom Metazoa; phylum Chordata; class Actinopteri; order Pleuronectiformes; family Pleuronectidae; genus Hippoglossus; species Hippoglossus stenolepis. The sequence continues at coordinate 10,017,784 of NC_061499.1, forward strand.
TAGGGCAGTATTTCAGGGGTCGCTCCAAGGGTCATACCAGGGGTTAACCTCAAAGGTTTCTTTACAGTCGTTCAAGTTAATGGATTTGCTTAATTAGGATTGCAATCATTGTTTTCTTTATCAATTAATCTGTTGTTGGAGTTTTTTCTGTTTGTTCTGTTGAACAACTAAGTGTCTTTGTCTCGGTTTCAAATCTCCTTCTCAGCAGGAGTTGCAGTAACCAATCAAGTTGCTTGAAGGGCATATTGCTGATATAGGGTCGTGCAGGTTGCCTCGCCTGCAAGTTACTACACTTTTCTCCATGTAGGCTCACAGAAATGAACTGTTTGTGCTTGGAGGGGAACAATTCCAGCTAATGCACACATGTTATGCACACATGCATTATTATACATGCAAATGTTTTTACCATTATTCATGTTTAGAAGCAACAGTTTGTTTTGGAACATGGTGCAATCATATTAACCTTTTTGCTGCTTTATCTTTTTCCCGAAGCAGGTCCAAGTTTATTCTTTGAAGCAGTTTTGCTTCCAGTTTTAGCAATAGTCATAGTTTCAGTTCCTGTTTTAGACTGACCTCAAAATACCATGCAAAGACTCTCTGTCAAACCAATATAAGCAAACACCTAACAAAAATTAGGTTTCTCGCCTCATTCTCTGCAATAACGTAGATTAATTATTTCATGACAGATGTTAAACTGCTCAAAACACCTTTCAGTCCGGGGTGAATGTTTTTCACGTGTTTTTAGAGCCACATCCCACCTCCTGATAAATGTGATGTATCTGCATTGTCTGGACGAGTCGCAGTGAAAATGAGTTTGTCTTCAGCTTCGCTCCCTTGAGCTGCAGCCTTAAAGGGAGACGGCGGCAGGGGAGAGGAAGTCTGAGGGAAAAGTGTTAATGAATTGACTTGAGGCCTAGTTTCTATTTTGGTTGGGAATTGGTTTGCCTAAATGGGATGTGAGTCAGAGAAAGTGCACAGAGAAGACAGATGGAGGTCTGGTGTCAAAAGGAGGAAGAACAAATCTGTCAGTCTGCTTTTTTTGATTTTTGGTTTTTGATTAATCTTTTCCTGACTAGTTAGTGATTGAGGACTGGACATGAAATGCTTGAGAGAGAGAGAGAGAGTAGTAAGTGGGCCTCCTGAGGTTGTTGCTAACATCTTAGAAAGCTGGATTAAGAAACAATTTCATAGTCAAAAAGTAGAATCTCCCTGTGAATGCTTGGCTTGAAAGTTTGTCATTACACATTTATTTATTTTTACCAAACAAGGATGACGGCTGGACGCAGTATGTTTCCACATTTGTTTTTTAAAGCACAAAAATTATGGAAATGTACTAACATGTATAAAATCCTGTAAAATAACATTGATATATGTATGTAGCTAAATTAACCTAAGAATAAGAGTTAAAGGAATGTCAAACAGTGTGCAAAGCTGTTTGTGTTTAGGTAATAGAAACACAGATGCTGAGCTGTGTGACTAAAAAGGAAAAACTCTCTTTATGTGATTAGGTAGGTTAGTGTGTTTATTCACTGCATCCTGAGCAGCACCATGGAGATATCAGACGTTATCTGTGACGCCGAGGCCTCCTTGATGTGGGCCAAGTGGAAAAAATAGAGGGAGCAATCAGTGTGGTCCCATGATTCCTAGTGAGCTGTGAAGGAATGACAAGTAGAGCCAAGCTCACATCTCTCATGCCACACACACACACACAGACTCACACACACTCACACACACACACATTTTCACACCCTTTTTACATGTCCTTGCTGACTCAAAATACAAAATCTAATTATTGCTGTTAATCACCAGGCGCTCCAGCTGACTCATTGCCATGCTGTGTGTTATGGACCTGCACACACACATGCAGAAACACTCATACAAGCACACTCGCATAATGACCCTCCCCATACTGTACACACACATGCGGACACCTACTCATACAAGTGCTCTCCGAACGGCACATTCTCACTTCAGCTTTACACAGGATGTTATGAAATCTGCACTGCTGCTGAAACTTAATGAAAGTGGCTGGGAGTCCTCTCTCTCACCCACACACACAGACACACACTTCTTCTTCTGGCACATTTACACTCACACACATCCTAGTGCAGGGAGCTGAAGCTCGGCTCAGTCCGGTCCTCTCCTGCTCGAGCGAGGAGCCTGCTGGTGATCGGACTGTCTCCTGGAGCGAAGAGGCCAAACCGATTCAATTTTACAGCCAGGTTCGCCCTCTCTGAAGCTCCAGTTAGTCGGCTGAGGGAGTCGAGGGGGAGAGAACCAGTGGAAGAACAGGAATAGTGATGGCTATGACCGACATTGTAGAGGATGACCTGGATGAGAGGATGCAGGAGGAGGCGGAGGATGTGTTCCAGGAGGACGGTAAGCTCGCCAAGGGTCAGCTGTGGAGTGTGAGAGCAGGCGTGGGTTTACAGGTGGGCTGCTGGGCATAGAGCAGCTGCTCGAGGATTACAGAGCGGTCAGACTGGTTGGTTCATGAGTCGTGGTTGTGCTCAGGGTTGAGGAGTGAGTGAAAGTGATGGTTGTGGCCTAGAGGGATCTGCTCAGCCGTGTAGGTGGGCTTGATGATGTATGTTTGAGTTGGCTCCGACACACACTGATGAGAAAGAAAAATCACCAGCAAATGATTTAACTTATTGTAGAGTAAGATAGAAATATATGCTCCTATAGTGTAAGTCATTATGCAGTATTGATACACTCAGTGATCGTAATAATCAGTCAGTGTGATGGATCCTTGGGATGAGGTCTTCACGCCTTCTGTCTCCAGTTCCCCTTTTTTGCAGCAGCTCTGCATGTGCACGGTTTGAATATCAGTTTTTCAACTTTTACCCTTTTTAGAAACCGAGAAGAGCCATGCCCTCGGCAGTGTGGGCGTTCTTGTGTAACAGGCACATGTTTTTAACCAAGTATTATGCGGCACAAGAGAAAAACCTTTTCAACATGTACTTAGTGCCTGGGTGTTTGTTATTTTAAAAACCAGCTGTAATCCGAACCTGTGGTCAGTTGTTCCCAGGAGGAATAATGAGCAGTAGCATCAGTCAGCAGGTGATTATTTACAGGTAGAAGAAAACAGGTAGAAAAAGGGTAAATGTACAATATCTTTTAATTAGTTTGTCTCTGACCAGAATTATATTCTAATGCTTCATGGCTCAGCACATGTCCTTCTGTGTCATTTGTGTTTCAAGGTTCCTCAATGTTAGGGAGTAGTTTGACATTTTGTTCAATGGTAAATGGTTTGTATTTATATCGAGCTTTTCTAGTCTTGATGACCACTCAAAGCCCTTTTATAGAACAGGTTTGTCATTCACCCATTCACACACACACACATTGATACAGTGCAACTATGTGCAGCACTTTCGCTATCACACATCTCACAGACTGTCAGCACAGCCATCATTGGCAATTTGAGGTTCAGTATCTCCCCTGAAGACACCTTTTCACGATACTGGGATCAAACTGCTGACCCTCTAGATAGTGGACGACCCGCTCTACCTCCTGAGTCATAGCCGCGTCCATTTTAGGTAATAAACTTATCTGCTGTCTGGCAGTAGATTTAAATAGAAGAAAAAACACTCTCGTGCAGGATGAATCCAAACTTAAACAGCCAGTAGCCAGTAAGATAATCCTATAGCATAAACACTGAAAATAGGAGGAAACTGGAGGACAGTAACTTATAATAGTACAGTATAGTATATATATAAAGTAAAGCTCACAATTTTTTGTGTTCAAATATTTTTTGTTTAATCTGTAGAAAAATCTAAGTGTCAAACTAACTGAAAAAATAAAATAAATAGTCCCCCAAGAAATAGTGCATAATCCGTCATAAAATGCCCAAAACATTATACTATAACATTTCTGAAATGGCTTGGTTTCTTATTATTTATTACTGTGTAAAAATGTCAAATATTCCTTTAAATTGCACACCACCTAATTGCACTTCATCTGCTTGCACTGTGCACATTACAGCACCGTGGTATTAATACATTTTAACATGCAGTAAACGTCTAAGCTCCACTCAGGCTTTCATTGCTCCGCAGCAGCTCCTCACATGACGAGTGGACAGCAGGAGGATATTCCCTCGTATTGCATCATTTGGTGTGTAATGTATGTTAATGCCTCCACTGACCCACTTCTGACTGAGACGTGATGTTCGAAACAACACATCCAGGGGCCACACAACCAGATGATTCTCTGCCACAAACCAGCCAATCACAGCGCACGGATCCAAGCATATAGGCTGGCCGGCAGGCAACAGTGTGTTTATTCATAGACACAGCTGAAGGTTGCAGAATATGGATCACGTATATTTTATGTTCTAATTAGCTCTTTGGATCAGTCATGGAAATTCAACTGTGTATTCTGTGTTGAATAATTACAACCACTGGCCTATTTTCTTTCTAAATCATCATTATTAGTGGAAATGCAAATCTTTGAGCTGCTCTCTCCACAAGATTAGAATTCAGTGTTGAACTGATTCCATTTCAAGTACAGAAGCTAGATTCAAAGCCAGATATTCAAATTAAACAACATTAGATTGAACAACATTTTATTGACATGTAACCTGTAACAGGGTTTCATTTAGGGGTCAGTCCGCATGTTAGCGACTAGCTAATACTAACGTCAGCATGCTATTATGTTCACAATGCTACCATGCTGTTTTTTAGTAGATATAACGTTTACCGTGTTTATTAACTTGCTAATATTTGCTTGTTTTTAGGATTTAGTCATAAACCAAAATATCGCACAAATTAAAGTTTTGACCTCATGGTGGTGCTAGATGCAAGTCAGACAATCAAAGGTATCACAATACCTCCTGAGTGGCACATGAATTTCTTACCACATTTCATGCAAATCAGCTTGAACAGTGATCAACAATTAATCTGGACCAAAGTGTTGGACTGACCATGTGACATTGCCATTCCTTTTTTCATGCTAAGATGCAAGCAAAGTTTAAAATCACTGATGTTATGTCATGCAATAATGTTCGTGTTTGTGGTGAGTGTGTGGCAGTGCAAAAACAGCTGTGAAATGCACAGAATAAAATATTGAGTGCAACGTTAAAAGCTAGAGGCCACGAAACAATAACAACACTTTATATTTCCACGACTATAAGCATAACCTTCATGTGGCCTGACCTCAGAGTTAAAAGGGAGCAGATCAGACGCATTAGCTGTCAGCTCTGCATTCACAGTGACAATAGGTTCTAATGGGATAGAATTGGTGGCGCATGCTCAGCGGCGATAAGACATGCTGGGCTGTTTCTGCACACATCTCACAGCCATGGCAGCCTTATCAGGTGGCTCACTGAGTTTTATGTTTGCATGCTGTTTTATATTGTGGAATAAATTTGGAGTTCATCCTGGAGGAAGGTTTTCTGGTTCCGTTCTTCTGAACCACATCTCACATTTTTTTCAGCAGTTCATATAGGTACTGGTTAGTATTTGGTTTTGAGCCCATTGAAAGCTATTTTTGCCTGTTGGAGAACCAAACAAGGTTTAGAGGGTGAGATTAGGAATGGGACTGTTTGCTTTTGTTATTTGGGTCAAATGTCCGTTTAAGGATGCTTTGATGCAGATGAGCATTTAGTCTTTTAAGGTCACTGGGCTCACCAGGCAGCTGTGACTGACATACATTTGGGAGTTATTCAAGGGGTTTTTGGAAGATTTTCACAAGCTTCGAGGTCATAGACTTAGAGTCCAGTTGTATAAGAGAGTGTGAACATATGAAAATCACAAAAATGGAATTGAATTGAGATGTTTGACACTAATTGTTCACTTGCATTTTATGGCTATCGACAATCTGTTTGCCACAGATAGCTTTTGTCTTAACTCAGAGGGTCTCAGCTCTTTGCAAGTCTCAGCCCGCCCCTGATGATTACCCATAAGTCCCTGCAATACAACCTCTGCACGAACCCCCTCCTCACCTGAATGGTTTTACACACAGAATACACAGTCAAAGCCCTTAAGTAGTTATACACACATTAGCACAAACAAAACTCTGCTTTCTTCCCTTGTGCTCACACTTTACCACACATGCACACAATCTCAAAAGATTCCACAGAAAATGAAATGGCCGAACCAAATGAAATGGAAAAACAGATCAAATTAAACACAATGGCTTCTTTAACTCCCTCTTCCCCCTCATGAGTAAATCAAAGAGGCTGATTTTTGTCTGCTAGTTTAACCACGTGGTCGGCGGGAGAAGTAGCGAGCAGCGTGCGAAGCAAAGGACAAGAGACTAGTGTGCCTCAGAGGAGAGCTGCAGGAGTGAGGCTTTAATGACAGTAAAAATACAGTTGAAAATGAGATCGATGGTCAAACAGGGTCTGTGTTTGGTGTCCAAATAAACCAGTGTTTGCCTTACTGGGTCAGGTCCGAAAGCATAAAGAGCAGCTTTGAGTTACAAGCGAGGAGCTCCAGGAAATGCCCCGGTCGTTAATACTGTCAGAATTCCTCGCAGCACCTTGAATTATATTTAGACTCAGATACGAAATAGCTCTTTGGTTGACAGGTCGGCCTTGAGACACTTTTAGAAGCGTTGCATGTCTCTGCTTTGCATTTTCACATGTTAAACTGGACTGATTCCCTGTCATCTGATAAGAGTGTTTATCTGCTCTCATGCTGGAATGTCTCATATTGTTCCTGTCCCTTGAGCAATAGGATGCATTTCCACTCCCCCCGACTGACAATTACATGACAAAACCACTAATTGCTGGGCTCAACAGCCATTGTTTGGTTTTTTTTGGTTTGCTTTTTGAACACTAACTGCTGTGCGATGACATGTCAATCACTTAGATTATGTGGGAGTTTCTGCTCAGATCCTTCCGCAGATTTTGAGAACGTTTTTAATCCATTGAGACTATGTTTAGGTGCGTATTTGAATAATTCCTAGAGAGGTTTTGTGTAACTGTGCGAGGTGACACTATTCCTGGATGTGATTAAAGCTTTGATGTAGTGTTTTCACCTCACCTCACTTTTTAAGGCGTCACGCCAGACTTTGCCGCTCAGCTTTTCTTTAATGTTCTCAGCTTAACAACACCAGAGATGTTAAAGAGAGAGGAAATAAACCTGAATATGTAAAGGCTTGACACAGGGTGTAGGCTTATGTTAAAGGAGACACCACATTTTGAACAGGAACTTTTTCTTGCAACAACTAGTAGAAAAAGAAAATTCTGGAAATTTAAGTTGTACAACCTGTGGTTAATAGCTAAGCTATATAACCCATGTCTCATAAGGCATTTATAATAATAATAATAATAATAATAGTACTAACAAAAATAATAATAACTTTATTTGTATTGCTTCACAAAATACATGGCAAAAAACTACTGAATTAAGTGCCAAATCATAACATATTAAGGTTGACACCTTAAAATTTAGAGAGAAACACAACATTATAAGCAGTGTACACCAAATACAACACATTTTAGTGACATAAGAGGCGTGACACTTGTTAAAGTTATTAAAAGTAAACAGCATTTGTTTTGCTAGCCTACCAGAATTGATACTCAGAGATATATGGAGCTGTAAATGACACGTTTGGTGACCAATTACCCATTTAAATGGAAACTTAACTGACATCTGACTGGTTTGAGCACAATTCAATTAACACCAATTCTAAGCTAAAATGCTCATGCTAGCTAAAGAGAAAGGATTAATGTGGGAGTTTGAACACTGCCGCCACACAGTTACATCTCTATTTCACTTTAAGTACATTTTAATCAAATCACACACTCAAATATGAGCTCTGGGGAGACCTCATTATATTATCATGCTGATGTCTGTCTCAATTCTACAGAACAAGCTTTCAACTCTCGCCTGGAGGGTGAAACAGGGACATGTACCTGCACCACGCACCCTCAAACAGGGCATTAGCCTGAGATACTCAAGTAAAAGGCTGCAAGATTAGAAGCCAGGTCAGATTTCACAAATCCTCTCAGTCTCAATTTCTCTCCCAGTCTCTTGTCTGTACATGTCTTGCGTGGCGAACCCCAGGAAACTGTATCCTCGTCTGAGCCGACATGGTGCCCACAGAGGCTCAGGATCACAGTCCTGCTTTACCGACTGGAAAGCTGGGAGGGAAATTATTTATCTGCACAGAGAATCATGATGACTTTACATGTTTACATATGGGCTACTGCAGGTGTACGAGAAAACTGTTTAACTAAGATCGAAATGTATTAAAGACACTGAAAAGGTTGAAAATTGCAATATCGTCAGCTTTTCAGGGACTTTTGATAATAATAATAATGCATTTCAAAAATGTTCTAATTAATTATAAGAAGGAAACTTGATCCCAGGTTTGAAGCATTTTCAAATTGCAGTGGATGTTTCTCAAACTGACTAAAACAACATATATCACATCATTATATGGATGTTAATAGCAATTAATAACATGTTAGATAGGTAGCATATGACCTCTTTAGACTGAAGTGTAAAATACTGTCTGACCTTTCACTCATAGTTGAACAAGAAATACATTTTTAAGATGTAAAGCTGCATTTCAAACAGAATACACGATACCTCTCCCCATATTACAAAATGTTATGTCAATAATATTAGACTAAATGGCATTTCTGTATGTTAGCATGTACAAATAAGTAATGCCCTGTGTTTGTAAAGGATTTTCTATAGATATTCAATATAGGAAGTTATCTCACAGTATATGAGGCACATGTTGACTTTCTGTTTAGACGTTTGCTTTTGATTAGCTATTGCTGTTAGCGACATGTTTACAGGAATGAGGCCTTTACTGGCTGAGACATTCGTTCATTAAGTTAAGATGGAGCAACGTGATTCAGTCAAATCATGAACGTTTTTTTCTCATGTCAACAATATTTACAAGCACCTAAATAGTGGCATTTTATTAAGTCTGGCCTTGTCGAGTCTTATAAACTTCAAAACCCACAAAGATGTAAAATTTAGTAAGGATACATTTAAGTTAATGTAATATATTATAGTATATTTATTTGTTTTTTCAGCCACCAAGATTATTTGCTCAGACACACAGCTCAGAGCGTTTGAGGGAAACCTCTCTCTTGGTTTGATATTTACTCTCCTTAATAACAACTTCTAGATCAAACACCTACACTGAGGTTTAACGTAAGGGTATTTCCCAGGTGAAAGTCCTTTCATCGCTGAACACGACTCTGCTCTTTTCAGTGTATGAGCTGCGGTTCAAATATGTGCCGTGATTATACCAAGCTCTTAAACAGCTCTCCCTGCAGCTGAACACTTCAGTGCAGCAGTGTGGTGGTCTGGCTCGGCGATAATTTAGTCAATGTTTATTGCTGTCTGTCAACTTGAGCTCAACTTTTATGCCACGCAGATACAGTAGCTGGCCCCTCGTCTCTCTGTCGGTCGGAAACGGGCTCGCCAGTGACGTTGTTGCGATTTTGAGGGTGATAATGTCTGTCAGTGGACGTGTAAATCTGATATCAGAGCAGCAGTGGACATGTAGGACAGGATGAACAGTGTTAGAGACAAAGAGGTCACTGCCAGATCTTGGAGAATGATCTAAAACTGACTTAATCCATTTGCCCTGCTATAAGACACACACACATACAAACACATGCAGTGACACATCCCCCTCTTAACCTCTCACGCGCACACAAGTGTTGTCTTGCATCTTGAACGTTAATACACTGACAGTCCGCCCACACATCCACCTCTACTGTCTGACCACATATGACGTCTCTGTCCACAGCGGTGCAACACACACACACAGTGTAGTAGTGTAGTTTGTGCGTCTCTGTGTTGGGAATAGCTCCGACCCGAGGGGACCTACGGTAGCTGGCTGCTCCGCATCTCTCTTTCCTGCTTCTGACAGTTGGCCCCACTGACCTACTTCAGCCAAAAAGACTTCAACTATTATTATTTTCTGCAGCTTTCACTGAAAAGGAGAGAAAGAACCGGAGGGAAGAAAAAAAGAGGAAGAGGTGAATTTTTAATGGCGCAACATTCAGTAATCCAGATGACGCAAGAGAAGAAATCTTTATTTCTTTAATTCTGTCTTTGCAGACAGGTTTTAGCCTTAAGTGTTAACACGTCTCAGTTTTTCTGGTCACAGATGTTTACATGTGGCTCGTGTCTACGATGACAGTCCTGCTAACCTTTCCTTTACTGTTCCCGCGTCGTTACCATGGCAGTCTGTGCTGCTGGCAACACTGGGCGTGCAAGGTTTACACTGAGTGGTTTAGAACCTCTCTCACAATGAGGTCATCCTGTTCAGAATAAGGACGTAACAGACCACCCATGACTCTTCATAGAGAGGTCACCTGGTGGAAGGAGCTGAGTTTATCGTGCAGCAGGTCACAAATGGGTTACTCTTGATTTTATTGATTTAGATTCTAAGAAACAAGGCATTTAATCATATTTTCATATTGCATAGATTTTTTTGTTGTAAGATATTGGTTAGTGCAGCTTTAATCTATCACTGTAGCCAGAAACAAATTTTATAAAAACTTAGAAGCTAAATACTTATAAATATATATTGCGTTTTTAAGTTCCTGTGTGTAATGAAGAGTGAAATGATATATTAGCATTTGCCAGACACCTGCAGTCTGCAGGTCTATGATGTGCGTCAAAGCTCCTCTCTCCCTGCAAAAGGAACCTGTCATTACGGACCAAAGCACAGCTTCAGCACAGAGGCAGGCACAGCCTGTAATTGGTTCACCTCTGAGTCAGAGACACGCAGGACAATGTGCAACTAGAAGCTTTTATCATCATTTAAGAAGCAATACACCTCCACACTTGAAAAAGTGAATGTTCACAAAGTGTTTCTTAATGTTTAAGTTGGATTCAGGCTAAGTCCAACAATGAGGCAAACTTAACAGGGCTAGTAACTTGAGAAGAGGCGGCACTCGGCATGTTCCTCTGATATTTTAGAGCCACAAACTCTCACTCTGATGCCCCCCCTCGCACGCACACGCACACACACACACACACACACACACACATACACACATACACACGCACACACATCGTCAGCTGTGCCTATACATCCCTTAGCCTTGACCTCCCTGCCCTCCAGTCATGTGGCCTTTCTGACTCACCCTGGTTTAGTGGTCAGACGTTGACAGCCACGCAGAGAGGGAAAATGTGGAGTGAAAACAAAAAGAGAAAAGGAGTAAAAAAGTAAAGCGCTTGGATGAAGGGGATTCTGTAAATGCTTAGACTTGGAGATTGGAGATTGAGTGAGCGGCAGAAGAGGTTTAAATGCTGCGCCACATGTGGAGCCGGAGGTCGATGGTGGCGACCAACTGCAGTTGTTGCTGGTGTGGAGGAAAAAGAAGCGCACTGCTGGGAGGTCAGTGGGAGTTGGTTTCATTCATAACTTCTGTCAAAAATCTTCTCTGACATGTGACGTTTTATTCTTTGTTTCTTAGGAAAGGAAAACAGGGTTTTTGGAGTTGACTTGATATTTTTAAATTACCGAACACGTATTAAAATGGTTAAACGTTGCAGTTATTACATAAGAGCGGGTGTTGTTAAATAATATTATTAATTTGCCTTTGTGTTCTTGGTTACAGATGACAACAACAGTTTGCAAGTACTGTAGAGTTTCTTTGATAATAGAATTTCTACCTCAAATTGCTGTAAGAAATATCATAATGCAAACATTTATTGAATTACATGAAAGTCACTTTTCCTTTCATCTCATTGGGAATTTCTTTGAACTGAAAGCAGGTGAGTGAGAAAGGAGGATGTTAGTAAAAATATAGAGTGTAACTTCTTTCGGGACACAGAGGGCGAGCCAGAGTGAAATTATACCTGAGAAAATTATTGAGAACTCAATGCGAAATTACCTGTGATTTTGATTGGGAACATCTATAAATAGTTGTATGTGCATGCATGTGTGTGTGTGTGTGTGTGTGTGTGTGTGTGTGTGTGTGTGTGTGTGTGTGTGTGTGTGTGTGTGTGTGTGTGTGTGTGTGTTATACTGTCCTGTGTGGATAGTCATCACTTTACGTGTGTGTGTTTGTGTGCAGGGAGTGTATATGTGCACGCAGGTTCCCCAGTAAATATAGCCGCTAGTCAGGGGCTGTTGATGACAGGCATAATTACAGGCTGAGCTGTTCAGCAGCTGAGAGTCTAGTAGGAAGAAAGAGGAGTGTGCGTGGGTGTGCACGTAAGTGTGTGCGTGGGTGTGTGCGTGTGTGTGTGTGTGTGTGTGTGTGTGTGTTTTAAAGTTAGCTGAGGGGCTTATGTAAAGCCTACAGAGTTCACTGAATGTTTCATTTCATCATAAAACATTCAAGTTTGACTCTACGGAGAAGAACTGAACCACGAGTGGACCAATCATAGCCTGAAGTAGTGAAAAAAGGCACCATAGGTCTAATAGGGTGTCCAAGGATGTTATGTTTTCATCCCTGTCGATTTATTTGTTGGTTAGTGTGTATGTCTGTTTGTAGCAAGGTTACACAAAAACAGCAGAATGCATTTCCACACCACATTGTGGAAGGACGCCGTTTGGGGCAGGAAAGAACCCGTTACAGTTTTGGGCGGATCCAGGAATTTTAGTTTCACTTTCTTTAACATTGCAAGATTTTTCAACACTGGTTAAACTGTTGTTCTTTCTCAATCGAACGTGAAGGTATATTTTTGACCTTTGGCAAAATATTCGGAACCAGTGGAGTTTCCTCAGCTTTGACTCTTTCCATCCTTCCACCTCTTGTATATCCCAACAGAACTGAAGCCATTTCTTCCCACTCAGTGCAGGTGTCGCTGTATAGCTGTTACGTTATTTGCATTTTTTTTCCTCACAGACAACCCTCTAAGGACAAAGTCTATATTGGTATTTCAATTGAGGTGGTCTCAATTCTAAAATAAATCATTTTTTGGTGAAAAAGTGAAAAAAGGACCACATTTTTCATGCTATGTAGCCACACATCAGAGCCAGGGGTGACTGCATGAAAATCCCCAAACGCTCACTACAAGATTAATCATATCAGCAAGTCATTATGAAATCCCTTCCTCTACTACTACCAAACTGATGGATTAAAAGGGACAAGCCATTTTCTGCTCCCTTTGCTTCGTGGAAGGCCGAGCTGAATTGGATTTGTATGGACTCAGCGGAACAGCATATCCACTTATGGAGGCCAATTATGCTGGCAGGGCCACTTCAAGACGAGCCACTCTTCATAAGCCGCCCTGCAGAAATGTGTTCTCCCGCAGCGCTCTGAGGGCAGCACCTGTGTGTTTCCAGCCGTTTGCGGCTCTGAAGACGGAGGCGTTTGTCTTTTTCATGGTTCCCCCCGCGTATAATTCAATTTGTTTGTCGCTTCCTTCCAGGGAAAAGCAATCGCTGTAAACCCACTTGAGGCGAACGGATTGGAAAAAGCCACTGTTGTTGTTAAGGCGCGTAATCACGCCGTCGTTTTCACATCCTGTCAGTACGTGAACAAGTCAGAGTAAAACTTTTATTTTCTGTGTACAGGTTCTTGTAGCAGAATGAGCTCAGGTGTCAAAGTTCAACTCATTTTAAAAGTTGGGTTAATTGTCCAAGTGAATGTAAAAGAGGTGAATTAAAACCTACAGAGCTGAAAATATATGTATTAATGTATTAGTTCTAAAAATGGCACAATGCTGTCCACATACAGAGACAAATATCAGAGACATGAGGTGACAGCTGGTTAAATCTGCTGCTCAGGCGGGGATTCACCTCTCAGGCGGAACTTGTAGAGCAGAGAAAAACCAGCTAACGCCCGGAGCAGCACAACTCACAATGTATGTGTGAGCAGCGGAGACTGAGGTCATGTCATATCTGTATTTTCAGTTCAGTATTTTTTTTTTCAGCATTTTTTTTATACAAGTTGAGGGTTTGAGTCGCCTCAAGTTGAGTTTACATTCTACTATTGACTATTGTTTGTCTGACCGCAGAAAAACAGCACTAACTGCAGAAACAATGTTCCTGGTGGAAGAATGTGATGTGGGGCAAGAAATAATCAAATTAAGTGTGGATCCGGATAAACGGGCAGAGACACGTCTTCCACTTTCTTTAATGTTGTGAGATCTATTCTGGATCCTGGTGGTGCATTTTGATTGAATATGAGCGGACTGTTGGGCCCAGGCAGTGATATGAGCTCCGAGTGCCATTCTTGAGTGTTTATTCATCCTCGAAGAGCTTTGATGTCAGGTTCTAATAGCTCTTCACACCACTTAGATAAACATCTTTATAAATAGAAGGATATTTAAAGGTAATACAGTCAGACACTTGTTTTAATTTTAGTTTATTACCTCACCTGCCTTTATTTGTCAGCAGGATTACACAAAAACCACTGCACTGATTTCCATGTGGGCCAAGCCATTCAATTTTGGTGCCGATCCGGATCAAATCACAGATCCAGGAAGGTTTTTGTCGCTTTCTGTAACGTTGTGAGTGTTTTGCAACATTTTCACAGATTTCCTCGGAGAATAATTTTCTGCAAATCCAAAACTAAAAATCTGGATCCAGTGAATTTAAATGTGGTTTAACAAGGGGACTATTGTATTTCAGACTGTGCGAACCTAAAATACATGTTTTACTTTATTTTGATTCAGTATTTCTGTAGGAGAAACACAATCGGTGCAGATAGTAACATCTTATGCAAGAATATAGCTTATGTGATGTTTTTTTTTTTTTTCGGAGAGACAAAGAGAGTCAGGACCCTCCACAAGCTTAAGTCGTGTTCTCAGGGCTCGTTCACGGCCATCCACGTGCACACGCAAACCCACCACTCACACAAGAGAGAGTTGAGGATGAGGTGGGGGGGCTCAACAAAAACAGAGTGACCCCGCCCCCCCCCTGTAACACCCGCAGCCTTCCATTGGCTTCGCCATTGTTCGGGAGGAGCGCAGCAAACACAAACCGGAGGCAGTGAGAGTGGAGCCAGTGTCTGTTGTGGAGGACGATCCGCTGCTCGGAGGCTCGGAGCGGGGGAACTAACGACCAGCAGCCGGTGCTCGTTTTGGGCGATCGGTTCATCATCTCCGGAACTGAGAGTTTCTGTTCTTTTTAATTTATTTACTTGCACATTGAAGAGCAGCGAGCGCACTTTTCCCCCCCTTTTACGCACGGATGGAGCGGCGCAGGTAGAAGGGCTGAGGCGCCGCTGAGGAGCCGCTGGAGTGAAGTTTTGGAGAGGTGAGTTTAACCCGGGCCCGGTGAGCTGAACACGGTCAATGCAAACGAGCTGGAGAGGTGTGGAGACTGTGGTGCGCTTCATCCAGGGAGGGACTCGTATCTCCAGGCTGTGTAGGGGAGGAAAAGCTTGTTCTCCGGGGGCAGTGGGTTAGTGGATCTGAGCCACGCGTGAACTGGTTTCACCGGGGATGCAACTGAATGGAGGAGAAACCCACAGAAACACCAACAATTTGACTTTAAAGTCGAGTTTTGATGGCATAAATCTCACAGATAGCACAGGATCACGCACTTAACTGTATAAGTTGCACGAGGGTGATCTTTGCATAATTTAATATCCTGAACATAAAGTAGTGGAGCTCAAAAGCTGCAATAAAACTATAAAAAGATAAAGATTTGATATTTGCAACTCAGTCCACACGAGGAGTGTTTGAGTGCGTCCCTCCTGATTGATGCTGTGCTGTGAGCAATCTCTGCCATTCAAGTCGTTTCTGTGTTTTTGCAGGAGACACGTGATGCAAGTTTGAATGGGAGAAAATGTTATTGTGCAGCTCCTGTCAGTGTGTGCGCGCGTGTGCATCCGTGCGTGTGAGTGTGTACTTCCCTGTTGAGACACACACGCACTTGTGATGCTGCATGCATGCGAAAAGTGAGAGAACCAGGTCAGGGATACAACAATTTTTTTTAAAAAAGGCCCTCCAGGTTTGTTTAGGGGTCAAAGGGCATCAGGTCTCAGCTACAGTGGAGGTGCCAGCTGAACCAGAGCAGATAAACACAGCAGCAGTGAAATCAAACTGTCTGAAGTGAGCAGCCTTGACAGGAGACCGTTCCTCGTGCCAGATGGTCTGCAGATCACTTCTTCTTTTCTGGGCTTTGAAAAAAACAACCACAGGAACCTACCTGGAGAAAAGTGATGGTTTGAGATCTCCTTTTTTTTAAAACCCTGCCAGCCCAGCTACACATGCTCTCTTCCGCTGCATGTCCTCCATCAAAAACAAGTCTCCCCCAAGAAATCAGGTCCTTTATTCTCTGCCAATTCCACAGCACTTTCAAAATAACAACAAAAACAGCAAATAAATATGCAGCTTGCAGTGCGGCTTTCCTCCCGGCTGCTCATGCTGCTTCAGAAGGGGGGAGAAGTGAAAAGAAGGAGTTTTTTTTATTCAGGGCAGAATGCTCTTTCAGTTCCGCGCCAGCCTGACTTTGATATGGTTAAGTGGAAGTGCTTTGCCTCGCTGCCAGCCTGTTTGGGCCGTGGTTAAGATGTTTTGAGGGGGGCTGGAGACGAGGAGGTAGCGCGGCCTGTGCCAAGCCGAGACGGGCTGCAGGGATGCAAGACCAGCGTCTGTTCCCAGACTCTCACACACAAGCTCCCCGTCACCTGCTCTCCACTTTACCCAGAGCCGGCTTTTCATTCCCTGCATCTGCTCCCACACTCTTTTCTCCCTCTCAGTCTTTCACTTTCTCTGTCCCACACAAACAGAGACTAGTACACGCTCACACACACACACTCATTTCCTCCTCTTTCTCTCTCCAAAGACTCATTACAGAAATTATGACTGTGTGGTTTGGAGGAAACTCAGAGGCTTGATCTTGTTTTGTTGGGTTTTCCCCCAAATTTACTAAAACACAACACAAAAAGCACAACACTGCAGAGCTGACGTTAAGTGGATGTGGTTTTTCTTTATTTATAATTAATGTCAACATCACCTGAACTCATTTGACCACTAAGGAGGTCCCTGACCGTTGAGGTAGTTGGTTTCGTCTCAGGAGGATTACGCAAAAGCTACTGAACAGATTTTCTTGAAACGTGGTGGAAGGATGGGACATAGGCCAAGAAAGAGCTCCTTCACTTTTGTTGTGGATCCAGGGATTTTTTTGATACATTTATTTGACATTGTGAGATGGGACCTTTTTTTACAGGAAATTGTCAATGGATCTTGATGGAAAAAAACATATTTAGAGGACTGATATCTCTCTGTGTGTTAGATTTGGTGGCTTGATTGAATTTGAGAGGACTGTTGGACCTTGGAGGAGGTATGCACTCTCCTGACATTCAAGTCTTTTACTGATCATTTTCACGGTTAAGCGTTTTGTCTATGAGCTGATAAACTGACAATTTTCCAGTGTTAAATAAGTTGATGTTCTCAAATCTCTTGTTTTCTCCAAACAGATATTTTTATCCAGATATAATTATACGATCATGTGAGACAAACAAAGTACCACATCTTCCCATTTGAAACAGTGGAGCAGGAGAATGTTTGGCACAAATAGAGCAGCCTGTGATTTATCAGCTGACGTCAGGATATTATATTACAGATGATAATCAGCACAGAAACTGGAATTTCTTCAGATTTGACCCCATGACAACAATATTAGCAATCATCCAATATCCAGTGGTTCATTTGACTTTAACTTTACAACCTATTTGAACAGAAACTCCAATGTTTCTGTAGAAGAATCACTTTGTCCTGCTGATACTGTCTGATTTTGGTTAATTAGATCAAATAATATTCAAAGACATAGTTTAGAAAGTGTTATTGAAAAATGTCTCATGAACATTGTGTGACTTTTCAGTCCGGCTTTAGCAGCACTGCTCACATCGATCCACCCGCGGTCCGGACTGAAACAACAAATTCAATTTGGCCAATTTGTGACCAGTTATCACCAAATACCTGTAAATCCAATGACATAATTCAGTGGAAGTAGATTATGAAGGCCATGTGAATAACAAACCAATAAAAGGAGGAGGAACACGACCTGGAAGTGAATTGTGCTCGCAGCCATGATAAGAACTTAAAAGTCTATCAACGTCTCACATGGGAGCACTTGACCTTTTCCTTTCCTCAGAAACACTCAGCTGCTGCTCTCAGTAATATTGCAGGCGTGTGTGTGTGGGTGGCTATGTGTGTAGGTTGCATGCATTTATACACATGTTTTTCCATCTCGAAGCACATGTGCGGTTTCGGGGGGGGGGGGAAATGTCGGCCTCACATTCTTCCAGGAGGAGTGTCTGCTCCTTACAGTTTTCACAGCTGATAGTTATTTCATAAGGCGTGTAGGCTGCAGAAAGTTTGAGTGCTCTGCTGGGACGCCGAAAAGAAATGATTTCAGTCGGAGGCTTTTTGCTGCTCTGGATGCTCTGTCAGGGTTTAATGACACGGATGACTTAAATAATAAAGTCAAAATCCCCCGCTGAGTTTCCACGATCCAGATTTCCAAATTTAACTCGACCCCTCGTTCTGCGTCTGCGAAGCCGCTTTGATACAACCAATAACTGACAAGAGGTTGATCTGCTTCTGGATCTTTGATGAAACTTCCCTGCGGGGAAATTGTGTCATTCTGTTCACAGATGTAAAAGACAGTTGGGTTTTTTTACAGGCCTGTCACAGAGCATACAAAGGGGTTTTATTTTAGAAACGGCTACTTTTCAACTTTTCACACCTCCTCGAGCTCGTTCAAAGTCTGCTCGGTCAGAGTGATTCATCGTTTGTGGTGCAGAGACGGCCGCGTCAGAGTGAGGGGCCACGCCGTCTGCTCTGAGACGGGAGGTTATCTGGCCTCAAGATGATGGTCTGGCCTTATCCGCCTGTCTCAACATGCCCTACCCTGCAATCACCGCTTCCCCAGGGGTGGGTGGGAGGTGTTTTTATGTTTGTTGGGAATCTGTGGTGTCAAGAAGGTGGGCCGGGGCTCTTACACTGGGGTTAAGTGGAATGTGGAGGGAGGGGCCGCAGAGGCAGGGAGGGTTTGAACAGTGAGACGACCAGCTGGAGGAATGGAGGTTGGGAGGGGAGAGAGGAGATGGTTTTTAGGGAATGTCAAGCCGCCATTTTGGTCCAGACTGAAATCTTATGAAACGCCATGAAATGTTTTCAGACGTTCATGGCCCTCAGAGGATGAACCCCACTGACTTTGATGATCACTTGACTTTTCACGTAGCGCAATCCATGAGTGTCAGTGCTGCTTTACCACAGACCATGGCTCAGACAGCTGCTGTGTACGAGTGTATGTAGGCTGCTGCCGGTTATATCACAGCACATCCAGAAAATACAAACACACACATACACACACACACCTACATGCTTGTGCAAAGTTGAGACTAAGTGTGTGTGTATTTGTGTGTTTTTTTTCCTCTGGCAGCATGAGTAAGAAGCAGTGATGTGTGAAAAATGATAACCGCAACAGTTATTTGCTGCTAATGAACTAATGTGTGTGTGTGCGTGCGTGCGTGTGCGCACTCGTTTTTGGTACCTCTTCTGGACCCTTTCCAGCATAAACACTTAACTATGTCAGAACAAGCAGACCTAATGGGGCCAAAGCACAGTCTTAACGTCGCAAAATGTCATGTCTGAGCTCCTGGTTAATGTTAGGGATAAGGTTGTGGTTAGGCTGTCCACAATATGTGTGTGTGGAAGGTCTACTCTTGTGTTTTCCATCTTTATTATTTTACTCTCCTCTTTTCCTCCCTTCTTCCATCCACCTCTGGTTCTTCCTCCAGTCTCTTCCTCTCTCTCCCTCTTCTCCATAGATACAGACAGAGAATTTATGGAAGGGCGTTTGAACCCCTCCTCACCCCTCCTCCCGTTGTCTCTGAGCAGATCAGCATGGCATTCTTGGTGTGTGTGTGTATGTGTGTGTGTGTGTGGTGTTGGAGGTGCTCCACATTAATCCTCTGCTCTGAGGGGACACATGCACCACATGGAACATGCTATGCTGTAGTCGTCATGTGCGACACATGATATTTGACCCCCACACACACACACACATACACATGCACGCACACCTCTGGCTTGGGCAGCTGGGGGCGGCAGCAGTGTTCTATTGCAATAAGCGTTTTAGGCTCCTAAGCTGATAATCTGTCTGTTTTGGTATTTGCTCCCTCAGCAGGGTCCTGCAGCTGGAGGAGACGTGATTGGTTCACGTCTGTGTGTCATGGCAGGTTTATGTCTGTTTATTTGTTTACCAGCTACAGGACAACACACAGATGATAATTTGTGGTGTGTGACACATCTGGCTCCAGCCGTCCTGACAGTTCTTTGGTATGATTGGTAAAAAATTGTAGGTGTGCTGTCAACATCTCTTCACTTCTGTGATGAATCGCTCAGAAAGTGTCAGCGCTTCACTTGTCTTCCCTCCCGTTAGTTTTCTCTGTTGTCTCTCACTCTTTCTTCTGTGCTAGTGCAGACTCTTCATCTTATCCACTTTCTGCGCCGTGTTCGCATTTGGTCTCAGGCACCTTTGCATCTTTTATAGGACCTGGGTTTTTTTTGTTGCCACAAAGTCAAGGCACCAGGAGGTGGGTGTTCCCATTACCCAGCTGCCTCGGGGTGGCTGTGACACACAGCTGTGTGATGACGGATGAATCGAGGAGGAGGGAAGGAGAGGATGACACCGCTCTTTTGTCCTGAGGCCAGTCGTTGTGAGGATGACTGCTCACTCTTTGTACAGCAGCGAAATATGTCTTTGAACGTTTCTGCCGACCAGTTTGACGATTCTGTTTTTGGAACCACCATAACTGAAAAATACAGTGGATATGGTTATATCTTTCATTGATTACAAAATTGTCAGTGACTAACATCTAAATATTTTGCTTCAATTCTTAAACCCACTTTCAAAATCTCTCTCAGTTTCTGACCTTTTTATAGATAATCAACACTAAATGAAAAGAGTAGCCAATTTAATTCTGCAGCCTTTCTCATGTTTCTGACCCTTTCTGACTTTCTTTATCAGGAAAAGGTCAGTGCAAATTAAAATCCAGTTGCACTCATAAAAATTACATAAAAAAAGGCATTAGCTGTTAGTCGTTGTAGATCCATTTCCACCCTCTCCATTATTAACAGTGAATGAGGCAGCAATTAGAAAAATACAGGAGAACACAGATAAAAAGCTTTTCATCCTAAAAATGATTTGTTTGCTGCACGCTTGAATAATGTTGCACAAGATTCACCTGATCCCTGATTAAGGAGAGTTTGTCATTCACTTAAAATGATAATTTGTGCTTTAAGTGATTCAGTTACAGATCTTTGCAGGTAGAAAGAAAATAATGAATATTCAGTATATGGAGAGGAACTCATGATGAAGCATAAGGCTGCAGCACACCGAGGACATTGTGCGTCTTTGAAAGGCTCTTGACCTTTTTGCATGTCATCCACCCTCTCCCCCTCATCCACCTCTATTTCATGCTGCAGATTAAAGTCATTAATAAAAGGGGACCAAATGATTTCTACTGTTGTATGTGAGCAGTAGTGTGAGTAGAGAGGTCGGGCTGGTGAACGGCACAATGGATGCATCACGGTGTCTGGATTACAGCTTATCTGTACTATCAATGTCCACACTGGCCTGTTTTCTCTGTCAGGGTCTGAATCACTCTGGTTTCTGTCACAGTTTTTCCTCAAGTCCCTGTATGAGTCAATTTTTTTTTTGTTTCCTATTGAATCGCAAGAATTCCCAAATCCAAAATAATTCTTAATCGGTTGAGCGTTTGAGTCGTGAGTGTCGTCATATCTTTGTGCAACTTCGGTGTATCGTTTAATTTCCAGTGTTATGCCTCCCAAGTTCATATCTTCATATCTTCTCTGTGCCCTCGCTCCCTGCTGAGTCTTTACTCACCATGATAATCTCCACAGTTAGCGGAAATACTAAACTGTGAAACTACAGTTTAGGGAGAAAAGGAACAATTGCACACTGCAGTGAATTTCTGTTCTGGGAAGAAGTCATTCCAGGAACAATGTGGAGGCGCATTTTTCTGTCTTTTTAGGGCCCGAGCACCGACAGTGCTCACCAAACTTTGCAGGCGCGTCAGGCCTGATTTAAAATGTACATATTCTGGAGTACTTCAAAATGGGTGTGGCAAAATCCCCTAAAACACAGACATTCCGTCTGCTTTAACCAATCTTGATTGTGACCAGCTACACTAACACTTTGGATAAAGAATAGCAAAAGCATATTTTCAAATGCATATCAATCAGTCTATTAAGTATATACTGTTTTTTAATTTGTTGATCTAGCTATGGTTAGCTAGCCAGAAAAGAAGCTAGCTAGCTAACTGCTAGTTAGTATTGTACACATTTCTCTTTCTCACCAGTAATGGATTGTAAAATACGACTTCCATGCATCAGATGTGCAAAAGCAGCTGTGCGAAATGAATGGTAGGTGTTCCCTAGTGAATGCCGCGTGACGGACGCAGGAAGTGACGCGGTCCGTGTTCGCTCTCCCCCGCGGGTCCCGAGATCGCGAGTGCTCGCAGCCCTAGTTTCGTTTTATTTATTTTTTTCAGCCTTTTTTTTTCCTGCTGTCATTTTTCACTTCGTTCAACCACTCTGAGAATAGTAATTCTGTTGTTAACAGTGTGGTAATGGTTTAGCCGAGGCTGGAGGAGGATTGACTTCTGTTTGTAAATCACACACTCAGTGTTTAAAGCATTGCTGGTGAGTGAGAGTGTGCATTTATGGATGTGCTGTAGATTGAACATAAACAGAAAGCATCAGAAACATATGACGAGAAGCGTGGATCATGGATGTAGCCATAGTACGTTTATCTGGCTGCTGTCATGCCAAATCGTATACAATTGTAGCGTTAATCGCTTTTTCCTGAATTCAAATATGGTCAATAGGGTCAGTTTCTCATACACTTTGTGCCCTTTAAACCTTTTGAGTCTCTCTAATATAAACAGTGACATCCTCTTGGCCCATCTTGGTTTTGTAATTAGTTATTTCCCAGTTGCCAAATTCACCTCTGCGTCCTAGGGGCCCAGGAGCTCACCTCCCTTTCCTGCCACCTTCCCAGCTGATACATTGTGCTCGTGAATTTTGTCTCTTGTTGCCGAATGTTTTTCCCACAGCTTTACAAAACTCTGAGCCTGTGTTATCACAGTAGCAGCTATCAGTGAAAAGAATGTTGTCTTTCCCTGCTCAAAATAACAAATGGAGCTGAAAGAACCGATGTAATCCCGTTTGTATGCCAACTGCATTCCAGCGCTGCAGCATAGGTGGTCACTCTCCGAGTCGCACACAGTGGGCAAGTCCAAGAAGTGGAGCAAGTGGGAATGTGTTTCTAATGCTGACCCAAATGCACAGAGTACTAATGCCAGTCAGACATGTGTTAGAGGAATATGCAGGGGACACTGTTAAGAGGGAAGATGGGAAAATGGTCAATCGAAGTTGGAATTCTTAATACCTTTTAGTCACTGAGGGAAAACCACCCTGAGTTAATAGTTAAACACGTTGTCGGTGAGATTTGATTTACATAAAATAATTTGCTACCCTGTTTTGTTGGTGAGCCGCCCGAAGATATTTGATCGTACAAAATGTTAATTGTCGTGCTCTCACATGGTGATTATGTCATTCGCCTGCATGTATAACAAACATCTGAATAGGAATAATTCACAATTGTATGTATGCAATGGTAGGAAATTAACTTATTTAACTTTAGGCTGAGATTCTGCCCTGTCGAGTTGACAATGTTGACGTCTGTTTCACATATGACCAAGGCAAGCATCCCCAGTCAGTGCGGTCAGATTGCACTTGTAACCTCGCCCACCAGTGAAGTCACAGTGTCTTGGAGTACACCTCTGAATCACTGCAGCCAGGTCAGTAGCTGGACCAGGGGAAGTCAGCAAAAACAAGGATTTTCAGTGAATGTTAAAGCGACACTCCATAGAATTTACTCAATAAACTTCAACAGAAATATTCTACAACATATGTAATCGGCACAGAAGCAGCATCATGTCACTTGAGTCAGTGTCGTGATGAGAAAACACAACATAGAATATTATGGTGTCAGTGTTTGGAATCAGTTTGACAAGTTACATGAGAAAAAACAAGTCCACAGGTTTTAATGTAGGTGGGGGCATCAGTGCATGTGATTGCCGGACTGTGTTTGATATTACTCTTTGGATATGATTTAATTTTGTGAGTGGATCATTGTGGGGAAATGGAGAGTAAATTGACTTGTATTGATGTCCCACTCTCTACATGAGAGATCTTCATCAGTAGCTCAAAGTAAACAAGGATGTTTCTTGTGCTTGTGATGATGTTGTCATGACATTGCTTGAGTCGACTGCAGCGTTTAATGACTTTGTCGTCAGTGTGTGGACGCCAAGTCAGCAGGAGACGCATCGCGAGCTTCTGGTTTAATCCCCTGTCTCCCTCCCGCCGTGTCTTTCCACTGTACTGTCTAATAATGTATGTCATGAATATAATCTGAGTCCATTAATCTGGATTGTGCATTTTAGGGCCGTGTCTCACAGTTCTCACGAGTGATTACACGCTGCTCTCCACTGTTGAAATGTCAGCGGCAGCTGTCTGAGTGTAACTTCAGTCCAGACACGCCTCAGTTCATCTGGTCATCCGTACATTTAAATGCGACTCTATAGCCTGGCCTTAATTTCTCCTGCATGCTCGGTCTCACGAGGATACCGATGACCTATAATTGGAATAGAGCGACTGTAAACGCATGTTAACGATATACAAGGAAATCTGAGCACACTACACATACACACAGCAGGGGGGAGAGAGAGGTCAGTGCCTTTGAAGAAAAGGTCAGTGAGGTGTAGAGAAATGACCTTTGGTTCTTGTTAGGGGCTAAAAAGATTAATATAAGAGTAGATACTATTACTTGCACTGATTGAGGTGATACATTAATTATTATTTATGATTAGATTAGGACATCACTTCAGGTTTATTTCTGCAGCTTGGTGAAATATTTCTGACCTGTCTCAATTTTCATCTGATGGAGCTGCACTGGCCTCTCTCTCTCTCTCTCTCACACACGCACGCACACACACACACACACACACACACACACACACACACACACACACACACACACACACACACACACACACACACACACACACACACACAGAAACACAGGCGACTTTGTTCGATTCCCACGCTTTGGCACTCGCACAGCAGTCACGTCCCCACTGCACCACATCCACTTTCCTGTCTGTCTGATGATAAACAGTTTAACTTCATCAGATGACTGAAATGTTAATCAGCTGATTCTGTTTTTGTCTTTTGTTTGTTTATTTTTAATTCCCCATGGCAGGATAGGGGAGATCAGGAGGCTCTGATAATTTGGGTCAGTGTGTCAGGCAACATGATTATTTTGGGTCAGAGAAGGTTCCTGATTAACAGGGAGCTGTGTCAAAACACTTTCATTTACTTTTCTGTCTTTGCTGTTGATAAGAAAATTCTTCTCATTGAAAGGAATAGTTTGATATTCCGGTAAATATATGTATTTGCTGTCTTCAATCGATCCCACCTTCTCTTTTGTGCGTTCAACTACAGCTAGCAGCTAGTGTAGCTAAGCTGGAGACCAGAAACAGGAGGAAAGATCTAGCTTTAACCATATTCCCTATCTGAACATGGATGACATGACAGCTCTCCAAAAGTGAAGCCCCCCCAGAGTCACGCCCAAACTATCAAACTGATGTATGCTCAAGCTCATTTTTATATTAAGTTTGGTTTTACTTTATTTGATGCTGTAAGAACAGGGTGAAACCGGATGATGAAACCGAGATGACTCAGTAACAAAGCGAATAGGAGGATTTCCCCCCAAAATTAATTATTCCCTAAAGAGACGGTATTTTGGGCTCAACAAACTTTGACAGTTTTTTTTTGTTGTTGCGATTAATAGATATCCTCAGTTCGTTTGATAAGCAAACATCAAATCTGGGTCCAGACTGTTTTTTTAATCTGAGCTGACTCTGTTACTGTGTCTTTGCCGCGTGTCAGGTTTGTTGTTTTTGTCAAACGTTTGTGCTCCTTCGGGAATTTTCCTCCACGTTGACCATTCACAGGGACGATTGTAAAGAGGCATTGTTCCCGTCTTCAGGGAGGACTACTGACCGAGCCTTTGATTCCTTTTGTACCTGAGGTAATTCTCACTGCATACCAGCATCACACAGGACGTGTTGAAATATCTGCGCGGCACATTGTTCCCTTTGTGTGTTTTGTCTATGTGTTGGGATTCCTGGAACCAGAACCTTGTAACTCATTATCTATCATCCTACAGGTGACGGAGCAGAGCTGACTTTAGCCATAACAGCGCCTCTGTTCTCATGTTCAAAGCTTTTGAATTCCTGAATGTCACCGGGTTGGGTTATTTACAACATCTTCCTGTGTGTGTACATTTTACTACCTAGTAACCAGAGGGAGATTAGCTTACACTTGTGAGGGCTGGTGATTTAAGGTGAAAGTTTTCGGGGATTATTTCACAGAGACTTAAGTTGACTTCCTATTTCAAGTTTAAGAAAAAACCTTAAATCTGCTTAACAGATTTATTTTTAGACAAACAAGTGATAAACACTATACTGATGTGCTAATACCTTCTTTAAGGTGATGTGGCTAACATGTTATCATACATGGCTTTTACGAAGAAACATTCGGATTATCTGGCCGTCCGATGACTATAAATCAAATCTACACTCTTCGTTTGATCTGCATTTTGGTGTTTAATGCTCTGCTTTGTTCACAAGCTATTCGCTAACTGTGTCTGTCAGTTGCTAAGCAGATAGTGTGGTTTTCACAGCTTTATGAATAAAAACGTATCCAGCCAAAGACGACAGTGGTGAAAGTGAGCCAAAACAGGAGAGATTTACTGCCAACTTGGAAGACGCAGAGTCTGGTGTAATTCTCTCTGGGTTCATCAACAATAACACCTCACACATGAAGTAATTTGATTGATCCTGAATATAAAAATATTGTTTATATTAGCTCCGATTTCTCACTTAAGCTGCTTTCACAATTGCACTGAACTCTTGACATTTTTCTGGAATTTGCCAGAGGGGCTGTTTTTGAAAACTCAAATGGCCAAGTGAGTTGCTTCTGACACTTTCCAGAAATGTTCCTACCTGCCTCCTAGTAAAACATCCGTATAATGTCCGAATGAGCCCACGTGTGCATGTTGATGATGTTTTTGTGAAACTCTGAAACACCTGAACCACGTGTTTCATCACCTCCTCACAAGGTGACATTGGCATTTTTTCCTGCTGTGTGCTGTCGTCCTCAAACAGTTTCCCTGCTGCGTTTTAGCACTTCTGAGAGGCCTCTTGGTGAAGATGAAAAAAATACTTCTTCCTCAGGAGGAACTTGCACTTCTCCTCTGCCCTGAGGATAATGAGGCTCTGGGTTCCTGAAATCATTTTGTCTTGTCAAAGTAGCTATAAATGGCCACATCCTGGATTCAGTTAAGAAGTAATATTCTTCTGTATATTACTGTAGATTTGTATGCACATCATTCTGGAGCTTGCGATTACGCTCCTGTGTGTGTGTGTGTGTGTGTGTGTGTGTGTGTGTGTGTGTGTGTGTGTGTGTGTGTGTGTGTGTGTGTGTGTGTGTGTGTGTGTGTGTGTGTGTGTGTGTGTGTGTGTGTGTGTGTGTGTGTGTGTGTGTGTGTGTGTTCTGCAGGCACCACGTTTGGATGTGAAACTGGTTCTTTCCAATGTGGTCAACAGGTTAATAAAGTGTGATGAGACTGGGATTAAAACATTCTCCCTTTCAGCTCAAATTTAATTTTATGCAGGTTTGGGATTATATTGAAACTTTCAGGATGTCTCACTGCGACTCTTGGATCTTAACTTGTTCACTCTGAGGGGATATTTGAGGGAACGTTTCATTTACATGCGTCGTTTGGCAGCGCAGTGTGAGCACGTTAAATGCACCTTAGCTCTTTGACTGTGGTCGAGACATTTGAGAAGTTCATAACAAGCTGCTGTGTTCCAGTAAGAAAACAAGCTCTCAGTCAGTCAGTCAGTGAGTCAGTCAGTCAGTCTCACCCTCTTGATTTTTGTTTTGAACAGGATTATGGGAAAACAAAAAGACTGGAAGAGACAATATTGTGTGTTCTGGCTGAGGGATGGCAGCCAGATGCCAGTTTTATCCCAGTTTGGAGCTGCCCAAGCGGCTACGTTCATCACTGAACCAGTTCACACAAGCATGGACACAAAGCCTGTCAGCACGAGGGATAACAGAGGAGCTTTCAGGCACGAGCTTGCAACCTGCAGAGTGTAATGGAAAATATTCTTATTTCCAGTCATATATAGACAGTGGATCATGACTATAATCTCTGGGATTTGTTGTGTTCCAACAGAACTCTCACTGACTTCGTTTACATGGACGCCAATATTCTGACTATTGACCTAAATTCAGAATAAGATATTTGAATAAAATCAGAAAAAGATTATTTCGATTATGGTGTTTACATGAGTTGCTAACAGAATATTCCATTCCATTTGATTATTACATCCAACGTTATTTTGCCAGTTTTAAAACCCCAACCTGAAATTATTTACGATGCTACCACACAACATTTTGGGTGATTTGTATTTCATTTTGCAAAAGATCTTTTTTACGTTTCCATCTTCTTTACAGCCAGGACATGTGTCGTCAAGCAGTTTGTACCTGCCGTCAATGCAGGGAAAACTCAAATTGGACGTTAAAATCCGATTAAGATATAATGCAACTAAGGTCAGAATACTCCACATGTCTTAATTGGATTATTTCTTATTCTGACAACGACTTTATTTGGGTTAAGGTCATCAGAAAGTGGTGTTAAATGGCAGTGTCTTATTCAGGCTTTTGTCCTAATCAGGTTAATATCTGAATATTGGTGTCCATGTAAACGTAGTGAACGTTTGTGTCGTGTAACCAGACTTCTCCATCCCACACACTTTCTCCTGTCTTACATCTCCGGCCCTGCGTTTATTCTTTAATTTCTTTTCTATTTTTAACTGCACTCCCTGTCAAATTAAATACGAGATTCAAATAAAAAGCTTAAGGACTCTTTTCATGAAGTTGCGGACACATTTAAAACAACATCTGCGAAAGATCCAAGTAAAAAAACAGTTTTTTTTCCCCCAAATGACGGATTGGTGCTTTTAAAGCCTCGGCCCCTGTAACATGAGGGCGTGTGTCCTACTTCTAGCAGTTGGCTCATAACCGTTGTTTTACGTAACATACTTACTAGTCTGCTGTTGCCATGGTGAGGCTAATTTATACAGGCATTAAGAATTAGGCTCCTGTTGTTAACATGCACTGTGGGCTGACACTGGTTTTTACACATAAATACACACTCGCGCACACACACTCTAAGGACTATTCAAGAGTTAATTGTGTGTGTGTTTGGGTGTGTGTGTGTTTGGGTGGGTTGGTTTGGGGTGAGACTCCTGTATAAAAGAGGAGAGTGAAGTTGGCACAATGAGTGTATTTTGAGTGTTTTGGTGTTTTGTGCAGGAGCATATAACAGACGAGAAGCTCAGAGAGCGACTCATGATTTGTTATATAACCTGTCTCCTCATGTGATGCTGCAAACGTAGTGAGGAAAATCAACAAGAGTGAACGGCTTTCATCGCTTTTCATGGGAAAAGAAAGTGCCTCTTAACTGTGGCTGACTAACGTGAGGTTCTGATGCAGATATATTGAGAGAGCAGGCTGATGGTTGATATATGTAAGTCTGATATTATTTAGTTTTTATTATTTCCATATATATATATTCTCTCTGTCGAGTGAGAACTTGTCTTTTGCTCATTAGTCTGTGTACCTGTCCATCTGAATCTGGTTTGTGTGAGAGCTACATAGATTGAATGTTTTTAGTCGTCATCCATGTTGCGTAATCCTTCTCAATAACAGACAAACAAACAGCAAACATAACCTCCTTGGTGGAGGTGATTAAAAAATGTGCATTGTCTATTTGCTCCAATAGATCAGCATTCTGGACTCTCTTTATTAACAGTAAAATGTCAAGTAATCAAAAACCTAAACCCGTAAAAAATGTATATAATGTAGGTTATTGCAGATGTGTCTACAGAAATCTTATTTTTGGCATCATAAACACAGATGTGAACTGATTGTCAATCACCACCTCTAAATTGTTTGTTGGTTTGTTCTAAAAATGCGAAGAGAAAATGAGACTTTGGTGAGTAAACCAAACAACATGAGGAAAAGTATAAGAAAGTGAGTCAGTCTCTGAAGAGAAAAGCTCAGGGGAAGGAATGTTTGGAGAAATCAAACATATCACATAAAACAAAAGAAGAGGCAACAAATGTCATTTTGAAATCAATTCGTCCTGAAATGTATCAATTTGTTCAAACACAATTTCATAAAGCAACATTGTCACATTTGATATGTGAGAAGAGACGATAGGATTATACTTTTATAAAGAGCCACATTTATCCAGTCGTGTATGAGTGAGTCTCTGAAAATGAATGTAGTGAGTAAATAAACAGTGAGTTTCAGACACAGCGTCCACCTGGAGTTTACTGAGCACAAAGTGTAACTCTGAGGTAAATATGAAGCTATTTTCTACATCTACTCTCCGGTGACAATATGCTGTTCTAGTGTTATTCCCCCGAGTCTTCATCACAGGCAGAACTAACTGCTGTTACCGTTTGGGAACATCGAGTTAGTGAAGGGACTTGAAACCGAGCAGCTTAAACCATCTGCTATCATTGTCCTACATTTTTTTTATTCAGTGTCCACATCTTCTCGTTCTCCCTTGTTTTGCTTCGTCTGAATCTTCGGGAAGCGCGGTGTCCTTCCTGAGTGAACATTAGGTAACAAAATGTACCATCATTTTCCTCCCACTGCTCCTCTTTTAGGAGAGTGAGTCAGAAAGTCACAGAGACAAACAAGGCCGGGCAGAGAACTGTGCTGCTCAACATCCACAGACTGAAATGGACTAAAGTGCTTCAGAGCATTAGAACAAATAGCTGCCCTCCTGTAAAAAAACCTTTACCCGCTGCCAGTCGGGATGATGCTGTTACACTTTGTGCTCAGTATAGTTGTTGTATTTCATGATCTGTCCTCATCGTGTGATTGGATAAATTTCTGTTGTCTAGATCATTTTTTTCAGTTTAAAAAGTTTTTAATAAAGTCAAAAGCTCATTTACTTACTCCATAGACTGGACATACAAATGGACACAGACTCAGCTTCTGCAAAGTGAAGCCAATCCTGAAACCTGTATTCTCTCGAATGACCAGTAGGGGACTAACTCCACAGGTTGAAAAACGTACGTTTCTATGGAAATCCGTGAAATATAAAAGACCCAAGTTCTGACTTGATTTATAACGGTAAACATTTTCACGAGGGGTTTATGGTTTCAATCTCTAGCTTCAAGTTTTCTTCAATGCAGCATATTCGTTTTGTAAATAATGATCCTATGTAGAGTAAAATAGAGGATAAAGCATGGTTTGCGTTTGCGAGTGATCGACAGTTACTACCGTCCAATGGGTGCAGGTCACTGGTGTTATGTCAAAAAAATGTAATTGAGGCCTGATATTTTTACAGTTTAACCATAAACTTCATCATAAATAAGAAGAAATACAACCAATAATACAGAAGTTTGATTCAGAAAAGTTTACTTAAAAATTATTCATAAATAATATAACATAAATTATGTAATGGCATTATTTTACTGTCAAATAAGTTTTCATATCAGCAAATGTGGGCGTAAATACATATATGGCCGATGTTTATCCGCCAATCGATAATGGGTCAGGCCCCTATTTTTTATATATATTGTCTCATTCATAAAACACTAGGCTTTATAACCAAACAAGATATATCATTTTTCTATCTCTGAGTCATAGCCATCAAGGTCCTCAGTGTTAAAGCGAGCTCGCTGCTATAAATAGCCTGAACAGTATCAGTCTCACTGTCCCATTGTCCCCCATCACTGAACCTGGAGCTAGTCTTTCCTCGTGTCCCGTGTCGGGTCTTTGTGTCGGTCACAGAAACCAAAGGGGGAGGGGATCAGGTTGCTGGTTCAATCACTTGCAGTAATCTTTGTGTGTGTGTGTGTGTGTGTGTGTGTGTGTGTGTGTGTGTGTGTGTGTGTGTGTGTGTGTGTGTGTGTGTGTGTGTGTGTGTGTGTGTGTGTGTGTGTGTGTGTGTGTGTGTGTGTGTACATGCTTGCATTTGTATGATGACACGAGCCACCCAGCCCCCCCCACACAGAGAGAGTCTGTCCTCAGGAGACAGCAAGACGGATGGACGAGTGGAAAAAAAACACGGGCCTCTCGAACAGAATGACACACGTGAAGAGAAACAAATGTGCAGTGTTTTGTCACTTGTCACTTTGTTTGTTGTGTAACTGGTAGGAGCTGAACACTGAGGTGTCACAGGCTGATTTCCTCTGCTTGTTACTAAAGTTTCATCCGTCTTCATCTCTCCTCTCTATATTTCAACGTTACCATACTTTTCATGAAGCTCAGTTGTGAAGCTACACAGATTAAAAAGACAGAAATTACTCTTTGTTTTTCTCTACAGCTTTTACGGTCGTCACGCTATCGCCACAGAGGTCAGCATGTTAGTCAGCTGAGCCGGTGTCATGGGGGCCACGTCTGACCTTGGTTGGTGTGTTTTTGTATTTGGTGGCCCATGGTGCACATGATCAGTAGTTTAATGGGTTGCGTTGCGGCTCTGCAGGAACTTTGCCAGTGGCCCGGGACCCATTTCCATTACTGTTGAGGGTTAAGCACGAGTACGCGAGCGTAACGTGAATCCTGTCATCAGAGAGTGTTTGTGAGGCTCTGTGTGGGTGAACGTGTACCCTCCAATTTGCTGCTTTCCGCGTGGCCACTAAACTACAAGAGCTCGACTAGAAAGACGTGTAATAGAAACTACAAGTCTGTGTCCGCAGTTAACCACACGCAAGTCTGTAAAGGAGTATGATTGAGGCCTTAGGCTGAGGGTAAGGTTCAGTTTAAGGTCAAACACGCATTGATAAGGAAACAGACTTAAATTTAAACACCAACCAAACACGGGAATGATGAAAGTGGACTTTGAATTCATTGTTAAGTTCATGTGTTCAGTGTGTGGCTGAACACATGGTTTCCCACTGGTGGGAAACCATGCTTATTATTGAAGGTAACCTGAGTCCAGAGATTACTGCAGCACTACAGATACACTTGTATCCTGATCTGGACACAATCTCCTCACACTGGTCCAGTCTGTGATTGAGTTATGTGAGTGGACTCTCCCCACTGGGCACTTGGTCTCTGTTAAAACGTTATCTGAAAGCTGTAGATGGACCTTTCTCCGGCTATTTTCAGCTTCTTCCCCAAAGTGCCCACGTGAGTCATGTTGCATCTTCAACTTTAAAAAAAAGAAAAGGTTGAAATCTGACAGACTGCTGCTGCTAAATATACACTGATAAAAGATGTCGTAACTAAAAGAGAGGCTGATTAGATAACTCAGACCAAGGATGGTTTGGATTGGCTTTTATGGAATTTATTACATTTCAAAATCTAAATGGCAAGAATGGCCTTTGTGTGTAGGTAATTCTGCTTGTGACACATCTCTGGCTTTTAAACAGCTGTCAGTCGGGTGCATTGACGCACACCACACTTCATGTAAAGTTACACAGGTCATGTTGTGTGAAACCTGCCGGAGGCGGGAGAATCTGAAACAGTAACAGTGGAAGTATGTTTGAGTGGTGAAAGATAAACCAGAGGAGTTGAGACATGTCCGCGCAGGCTCTGAATGCTGCTTGTCCACATCGCACATGGCGAGCATCACTAACAGTACCTACTTTGTGCCGCATTGCACAACAATGCTCACTAAGCTCCAGTCACCCTCTGTTTTGACATGTTTCGGGTGTAAATAAAGTTCATAACATGATGTGTGTCCGACCCCAGTCCTTCACTCCTTGTTTAAATATTGTCCATGTATGTAACAGATCTGTTTGTGTGTTTCTGTTCTCTAGGTGTGGCGTCCCACATCCCAGAGATCATGGCGGCCGGCACCCACTCCCCCGGTGGGCCCAATGGCATAATCCGGAGTCAGTCCTTCGCCGGCTTCAGCACGCTACAAGAACGGCGCTCACGGTGAGCAGAAACCTCGAAAAGCTGTTGATATATAGTCAACTGTGACTCATTTCTGCAATAACAGCTGAGTTCAGAGTGTTAACGAGGAAAGTTGTTTCAGTATCATATCCTCAAACACAGTATTTATTCAAGTGTAAAGCTCTTCAGGACAGTGGTTCTCAAGTGGGGGACTGCGGACCCCTGTCAGTGCCAGGAGGTCCGTGAAAAGTTTCCAGATTCATTCATTGCACGACATGGAGGAGTTATCCTTTAATACGTATCTATTATCTTTCTAAGACATTTCTCTCATGTTGTTCTTTCACATTACTAATTATAAGTGTGAAAAAAAAGGCTGAGACGTATACATGAGGGATCCCTGGAGTATTGTCTATCTTGTAGAGGAGTCCTTGGCTGAGAAAAAAAATGGAGAACCTCTGCTTTAGAAAACACAAAAGATCCCCATTCTACTTAATATAGCAGCATTAAGGGGAAGTCATTTTTTCATTGGTATTCTAAAAGGGCTGTTTCACTTATTTAGTGTCGTATCGCAGTTCATCTTTATTTTAGTTTCTAAAGAACTTGTGACCCGTCCTCGGATGACATGTGAAATCTTCTGATGTGAAAGCGGTAACCATGGTGATTTCACCGTCAGTCATTCACTGCTTTCATAATAGCTGGTGACTCAATACGCGCCTCCAAAAATATGGCTGCGCTACACACAACAAGAATCAAACTGAATTAAATCCCGCTAAACCTTTTTGTGCGCGTGACGGTGTATTTAGCTGTTTGCTCTTCTTACACATCCACTGAAAACAGGCTTCAGTCACGAAGAAAGACACGTTTCTAATTCGATATCCTAAGATCCCATGAAGGAACTTTGCTCAGTCTTACAACAAGTTCACTTTCCTGATCATTTCATCTGTAGCCGCAAGTTTTATCTGCGTTCTTCCCTCTTTGACTCATCTGTGACGGCTCTCACTCCATTATCACGAGACAAAGACACATTCACGTCCTGGAAATATCTCGTTTGGGATCTGAGGCTTTCGTCTGTCGCCGCCTGGTTCTCTTCAGCAGCTCTGGTCCTGCTGCGAGAACCTATTTGAAGACACTTGTTCCCCTCTTTACTCTCGGCTCAGACGCTGAATGGGGTAATTGGTTGGAACGACTCGGGTGTGGGGGCGACTGACAGCATTCTGATAATGAGTGAGGTGGAGCGCTGCAGAGATACGGCTTCTGAGGCCACTCGTGTGTGTGTGTGTGTGTGTGTGTGTGTGTGTGTGTGTGTGTGTGTGTGTGTGTGTGTGTGTGTGTGTGTGTGTGTGTGTGTGTGTGTGTGTGTGTGTGTGTGTGTGTGTGTGTGTGTGTGTGTGTGTGTGTTTTAGACCTCAGCTTAGACCCTCCAAGTGTGTACCCATGTGCATGTTTCATCTGCATTTACGCATGCATGCATACTGCGGATTTTGTAGTTTGTGTGCAAATCCACAATTATAAGTCAGTATGGAATTGTGTTAGCATGTATGCATATGTGTGTTTCTCTGTGTGTGTCCCTGCCAAGAGACCCTACTGCACCACAGCTTGCGTGACCCCAAGGCTACGCGGCGCTCTGATTCAGTGT
Organism: Hippoglossus stenolepis; assembly: GCF_022539355.2. Classification (NCBI taxonomy): domain Eukaryota; kingdom Metazoa; phylum Chordata; class Actinopteri; order Pleuronectiformes; family Pleuronectidae; genus Hippoglossus; species Hippoglossus stenolepis. The sequence continues at coordinate 10,053,349 of NC_061499.1, forward strand.
TGGCCTACATTTGTGGCAGCTTAGCTTCACTTGTGCTGCTGGCGTGAAGCGAAGACGTGGCACGTTCCAACTTGTCGAGCGCTGGAGTCGGCCGCGGCCACGTCCCCGAGACGACTCCGGGATCGTTTCATTAAGTCTCGGGGAAAAAATGGAATTCGTCAGCTAAATCTGTGATGCTTTTAACAGCTGAAATCTGCATGGGCGATGATGATGATGGTGACCTAAAATAGGAATGCTGTGAAGAGGGAAAGCCTTGTGAGGTGTTGAAACCATTAATTGGTTCTCAGTTAAAAATGCTCATAGTCTTTGAATCACTTTTAGTGTATCAATAAAAAATGCCAAATGCGAGGCTGATTTTAGCAACTTACATCTGAAGACTGTTTGACATTTTCTGGGTTTTGCGATTTATCTCAAATCATTAATTGAAGAAAATAATCATCATTTACAGTCCTACTTGGAAAACAAATATGAGCGTATTGAAAAATTACCATATGGGTACATCAGGTTTGCACATGTGTAGAGCTGCAATGATTTGTCAGATAATTAACTAGTTGATATTAACAGAACAGAATATTCATATATCTTAAAATACAGGAATAGGAATTTAATGCTTTTTATATTGATGTGAATTTGACATGAATATTGGGCTCGGTTTTCTGATGTTTCGTAGGCTAAACGATTAATCGATTGGAAAAGACGATCAGAAGATTTATCAATAATGAAAATAGTTGCTCGTTTAAGTCCTACACGTTTGTAAATATCGGAAGAGACTGAAGAACACTTGAATGTCATTTATCGCTGGGAGAGAGAGAGAGAGAGAGAGAGAGAGAGAGAGAGAGAGAGAGAGAGAGAGAGAGAGAGAGAGAGAGAGAGAGAGAGAGAGAGAGAGAGAGAGAGGAGAGAGAGAGAGAGAGAGAGAGAGAGAGAGAGAGAGAGAGAGAACCTCTGTGTGTGTTTGTGCGTTCACTCCAGCAGAACACTGCAGCCCGACACAAGCTCGCACAGGTCACGTCAGCCTTATACAGGTCAAACTCTGAGAGTGTTTTCACGTGCTTGCAGATATGTGTGCACACTTTAGCACAGTCCTGTGACTGATGAGGATCTTCACCTCGGAGGGTGACGCTGGGAGTTTGAGCGATTGTATAAAATATAGGCTAAACGTGTCAGTCCTGTGCGACTGAGTTATGTTGGTGTGGACAGACACGCTCCATCTGTCAAATGAGATACAGTCACTCTGAGACTGACACATTAAGGGCACGCTCACAAGGATGTTATAAAATTATACGGACGTTTCATCTAAGGCTAAATTATTGTTATAATTGTTATAATCTATGTGAAATACTGCGGAAATACGAGCATCTGGGGGCAACGGCCAATATTTGGGGACTTTGGGTGTAGACGGCAGATATCTGTGACACTCAGTCTTCATTTGTCGGACACTGTTTACAGCCCCACTAGTTTTTTTTTTTATCACACAAGTCACATATTTCTCCTGACAAAACACAAACAGCTACACTTTTTGTAAGTGTTTTAGGTCCAGGTGACATTTTGGCTCATCTCTATTAACAGTTATCTACATATAAATGCAAATAAATTAAAAAGCCGATAGCAAATGCATTTCGATCAATGTGTTCCACCTCTTTGCTCCACACAAACTGTTTGTCTATAAATTCTCTAGACAAACAGTTTATATTCTCTATATTCGCATGCAGAATCTGTTTATAGAAATTACATCTAAACTGGATGTTCAGACCAAGATCCTTTCTCCCCCTTTCTATGAGATTTTTTTAAACCTATGTATACAAAGTCATTGCACAGCAAACAGAAAATAATCCTGCGTGTTTCACAAAAGAAAACACAAGCCCTGTGTGGACCATCCATCACACTCACTGTTGTGTGGGTGTGTGTTTGTGCAGGTGTAACTCCTTCATGGGGAACTCCGCTGTGCAGAAGAAGCCTCAGTCCAAACCCAAGAAGCCTCACCTGTCCGGACACAAGGGAGGAAGCAGCTCCAGAGACCCGCAGCCCAAAAGGCTGGAGGAGGTTTACACTGCGCTCAAACAAGGCCTGGAGTGAGTAACTCATATACTGATGTACACTGACACTGTCAACTCGCACTCCTCATAAGAATAACAATACCAGAGTATCCATGCGTAAACAGATTCAATTCATACATGTTAATAATTATAGTTTCTAAATACAGCTGTAGGCTGTTGACATTTCCTGCTCCATATATTTACACAACTGCACAAAGCAACTTAACTGTGTTTAAGCCGGACTGCCGGAAATTATCATGGACATTTTTCAACTTAATTGACACGACAAAGCAATAAATTTATTATTTAAAACAAATTATTGGTAGAAGAATCAGTAAACAATGCATTTGCATTAGACACTAAGTGTTTCCTTGTTTCTGCTCTGCAGTGAGTATCTGGAAGTGCATCAAACAGAGCTGGACAAACTCATGTCTCTGATGAAGGACATGAAGAGGAACTCTCGCCTGGTGAGAAACTGCAGAACCTTCAGTTACACTAACATCATGTCTTTCAGGCTTTCAGCTGTAGAATAGAAAAGCGGAGAATAGAATAGATTGCAATAGAACGCCAGTGTAGAACCCGACAAATGACACATCCAATAACCGATAGTATTCTGCTTTTTTAAGCTTCAAACTGAATTTCTCAGTGGAAATTACAACTACATTGTTGACTTGAACACTATTTAAATTTAGAAACTTGTAATAATTGTCTGATACGATATGTTCTCACTAAGTCTCATCTCAAAAGGTCACAGGAAAAAAAGGCTCCATGGAGAAATGTTACAATTGCAAACAACTATAGCAGCTATAATGAGTTTGTGAGTGTAGCTGGAGCAAATGTTTCTGCAGCCGACATCACTTTTGTGATCACACGTACTGTGCGCATACAGAATCACTGAAAAGAGCGTTTAATAGGATCTATTCTTGATGCCCGACAACTGTAGTCTGCTTTGCATTACTTACGCAGCCTGTGCTGTCATCCTGTGCTAACTGTGTGTGTGTGTGTGTTTCTCTCCTCTTCAGGGAGTGCTGTACGATCTTGACAAGGTGAGTTGACGGAGGGGAGGGTCTCTACTGTAACAGCCACTGAGTTTGGTATGTGTTGGGGAATCTTTGATGTAAAAGGAAGAGTTGAAAGGAGGGAGTAAAAACAGCTGAAGGCAGAATAAAGGAGGGAGGAAGGAAATGAAGTGAGGGGCTGAAGGGATTGAGGAATAATGTAGGAAAAAGTGATCAAAGAGGGAGAAGTGGTTGATGGGCCGGCAGGAGAGTTGGTATTTCAAACTGTGCCTCGTTATATTCTATAGTGCGGACAAACAAATCATTATTTTTACAGCTGTAAAGCACATGAAGCCACTTGCTCGACAGCAGCACTAAACCTTGTGTCTGTCTTTTGCAGCAAATCAAAACCATTGAGAGATACATGAGACGTCTGGAGTTTCACATGAGCAAGGTAAACACTGTTGTGTGTGTGTCTGTGTGTGTGCGATAAGAGAACGTTCATATTTTTTTAGTCTTTCAGATACTGAGTCTGCGGTCTGATGTATTTCGTGTGTGTGTGTGTGTGTGTGTGTGTGTGTGTGTGTGTGTGTGTGTGTGTGTGTGTGTGTGTGTGTGTGTGTGTGTGTGTGTGTGTGTGTGTGTGTGTGTGTGTGTGTGTGTGTGTGTGTGTGTGTGTGTGAGCCTCTTGAAGATGTGTGACCCTCTTGAAGATGTTTCATCTCAATACCTTCCTTCACAAAGCCTCTCCACATCTCTGCCATTCACACAGTCGCTCAAGACAAACAGGACCGGTGCATATTTCCACCTCTTTTGAATCAGTAGTGTCACATTTTTAGAAATATAATACAAGAATTTAATGAGAACGTTGATTCCTCTTGTATCTACGCAGCAAATATGGATCACAAGCTGGTTAGCTTTGCTTAGTTAAGACGGCCATCTGTGGTACATGGGGTAGAGAGGGTTTTCCACGAATCAGATCGTTGGCGGTTTGATCCTCGGCTCCTGTGATTTGTAGTGTAAAGCACTTAGAGCGGTCGATACGACGAGAAACCCACTGTATGCAGTCCATGTACCATAAATATACATTAATAATGAAGTACATTTACTCAGTTACAACTTACTCTACTTAAGTACATTTTACACGTATCTGTATGCATTTTTACGTAAGTAGATATTTTTTTCGGGTACATCTCACTTTTACTCCACTACATGTAAACATCTGCCCCACTACATTTTCTCATGCTTTGTATTTCATGTTCACATTGTTTTCAAGTCTTCTTATCTAACTCTCAGCAGGAAAAACTAAAAAGCACATGTCCCAAAATGAAACCTATTCATTTATCTTCCCGTTCTAATAAATTAGGAGTCATTATTTGTCTACTTAAGTTTTCCTCGTCCTGCGGGTTTCAGTTCCACGACTGTACCACACTTGATTGACTCTTTTAATTTGGCTCCAGGAAGGATTTTCTCTGCCAGGTTACTGTGGTGCTCCAGCTCTTCTCAGGCTCATGTGTTGATGTTTTATGGACATTTCCAACAGGTTGAGTCAAAAAAATCCCCACCACAGTTGCCAGGTAAGGAAACTTCTCCCCCTACATCCTCTTTTGTAGTCTTCTCCAGGTTGCCAGTTGGGGGACATTGATCCGCTGCGAGGCTCTGTGACTTTGCTTCCACCCACCCACCCCCCTCTTTTTGTAGTCCAGTAATGGCCACCCTCGCTGTGCGTCAACTCGGTCGCGACAGCAGGCAATCAGAACACACCCGCCCCAAACAACAGCGCCGCTCCAAAGGTAACCATGGTTACCTCTTAAGACGGAGCCTTTGAACTCCTGAGGAGCTCAGGGGAGACATCTATTGGTTGGTGTTAACCCATTATGTTCACCTGCGTCCTGACACACGCAATCATAACTCACCATGAGGCGTCTCACAAACAAACACAAACACGTTCACAGTACGACAGGAGACAAAGAGACAAACCGTGGTCATGTTCGTGGCTCAAGAGCGTTTCTGAAGGGTTTGATGGCAACAGTGAAACTAGGTCAGGGCAGTTACTAGGCTACAGTGAGGAGCAATTAACAGGGTGCTTCAAGATGAACACGGGGAGAGGAAATGATGGAGGGATCACAGGAAAGAAGGTCTGACGAGTCATTTTAAAATAGATGAGGTGGTCTTAGAAACTTGGGTTAGTGTGTCTTTGTTGTTAAAGTCAAAGCGGAGAAAAACGCACACGGGCAGATTCAGCGCTCGTTCTGCACCGTGAGGTTGTCACAGGAGCTTTTCTCTTTAACATCCAACAAGGCTCTGAAGCTTCTCTGTTCTCTCCACCTCGACACAAAAATAGATTTGAATGCAGTGTTAATATTTGAAATAGTGAAGCGGCGACTGATTTGTCTCACCAGAAAAGGTAAAAAGCCTCAAAAGTCAAAGCACAACTGAAAAAGGAAGTTAAATCTAGACCTTGCTGTGTTCTTTAATTCTAAATATATACCACTGCTCATTTTAAATCCAACTTGGTGCAGGTTATTTATTGTGGATAAAAGTCGTTTTAAAAATGCTTTAATCTTTGATTTGATTAAGGACCGACTTCACAAAGGCTTTGTCTTAATTTGGATTGATCAGATGTAGTTTTATCCCTGGAGGTCCTTTGCACTCAGGATGTTGTTTGACTGTTATTTTAATGCAGGAAGCAGTTTTGTAGTCAAGTACAATTCGTTTAATGCAGCATCAGGTTTTGTACAAATTGAAAATGTTTGATTAACATCTTATTTTAAGCAAAATTTCAATTAAGTATGGATTCAAATAGGGCAGAGGAAATGCTAAAACAGAGCCAAGTCCAATGGCAGACCTTGATGTATCGGTTTGCCTCGTAAACAGCTATTGGCTACACACACACACACACACACACACACACACACACACACACACACACACACACACACACACACACACACACACACACACACACACACTCAGAGGACAGGTCCATTTTCCAAATATCAGCATCAGCAGATAGATATCGAATGTAGAATGTCCAGCTAAGAGAATCTGTCGACCACAAAAGCATTGAGGCCAGGAAATTAACTCTCTCACACACACACACACACACACACACACACACACACACACACACACACACACACAGATAGGCTTCATCGTTACATAGAGTCGTTGTCGTTGGGAACTGATGCTGTACAGTAGGTCTGTGATAGTTTTAATAATTCATGTTCCTGTTCCAGTTATGCAATCTACAGTTACTTTCAACGTGTGCCACATACCTTCCTGTTGTGTGTGTGGGTTATACAATGAGTTATGTCGAACTAGACTGTGAAATTACTCAGGTCAGCTGATGACATGACAGCTCACCTAAAGTGACGCAGATCTGTCTTTGATCGCCACCTGGTGGCTGGCTGCAGCATAGGTCATTAATCCTGTCTCCTCCATGTTAGTGTATGGGACATGAATCAAACTAAAAAAGTAAATGGCAAAATTCATTATTATTTCTCAAAGATGGTTTCATTTTGTAGTTGTTATCACATTAATGTAGAGTATGTCCAGGTGTCTTTAGTTCATTATTTGATGCAATAAAAGGGTGAAACATGAGTGACAGCTAAGACCGGCTCATGATTGGTCGAGCGAGTATATGGCAGGACATTGATGCTCCAAATGCTCAAGATGCCAGCGTTCGTACTCGGGATATTTTAACTTCCTTTCTGGATAGTGGGAGGAAGTGTAACTGTGTCGTCCATTTTTATTTACAGTCTATGGGTGATACCGACTTGTTTTATATTGCAGTATATGTCAGCCAGTAATTAACTTCTTGTTTATTAAAAACCAAGTCACCATTACTCTCAGTTTATTCACCAGAGCAATGACAAGCTGTTAAATGTTCTGCTCAGTTTGCATTTAGCCACAAGCATAATAAACACAAATCCAAGTGATCTCAAATATCAATATCTGCCTCAAAAACACAATAAGGTCGGGTTACGTTAGCATTGTAAGGCTTTCAGCGCATTCAGCATTATAAAGCTTTCAGCACACTAATTGTGGCCCTGCCATATCAGCAAGAACACGCGGAGGGAAGTAGATTCTTTGTGTGCTGATCGGCCTTTGTAGAGGAAAGAGGGAGCCCTCATCACCTTTATATTTCTGCAGCCAGAGTGATGAGCACTTCAGAGATAAAAAGCTGCTGCCTCAGTGGAGCCGTATACAGGAAATGGGCAATGGACTCTTGTGTGCAGGACAACTAGAATACCTGATATGGAGATTGTTTGTGTGGAAATGAACGTAAGATGATCAGAATTGATTGTTGTCTTAAGTACGTGAGAAATACATTAATTTAGTGAGAGAGCAGCACATGCACTTCATCCGCTCTCAGGAACAGGACAGTTAAAACCCGATCGTCACAGTGAATCAATCAACAGCTTTTGAGAGGACATTCAGGGTCTCAGCAGTTGTGAGCTACAGTAAGTGTGTGTGTGTTTATTGTGTTTGTGCTCAGGCCCAGGCGTGTCTCTTTGTGCTGGGCGGCTGCCGTGAGGGATGACTTAACAATCGTCCATCAGCAAGTTGTTAGTGTGTGTGTGTGTGTTAGACTCACATCTGCCTGCTCTTTTGTTCCTGTTTGTGCTGCTAGCCGCCTGCAGATGTCCGAGCCATAATTGGCACACATGGTGGAAGCAGGTGGCGCCATATCATGATGTCTATGATGATACCTATGATGTCCTGCACGGGATAGGCACTGCTGTGTGTGTTTGTGTGTTTTTGTATCTCTGTGTGTGTGTGTGTCTGGCTACCAGTATCAGCAGGGCGTCATTACAGAGACAAGCGACAAAGAAATGGAAAGTGAGAAGAGAGGCTGCCAGACATCCTCTTCACCCGAAAGAGAAGTTGTGTGTGTGTGTGTCTGTGTTAACCATGAAATGAGTGTGAATACATCACATGTGATTATTTTTTTATTACAGGGTTTTTTTGCTTTCCTCTCTTCCCTAGAATGTTAATCTTGCCACACACACACACACACACACACACACACACACACACACACACACACACACACACACACACACACACTTTCTGCCAGGGGGTGAGTGATTATAAGCAGATTAAAACAGGCGGGCCACATCAAACAGCATCAAACACACAAGCCCCTCTCTAGGGATCTCTCTGTGTGTGTGTGTGTGTGTGTGTGTGTGTGTGTGTGTGTGTGTGTGTGTGTGTGTGTGTGTGTGTGTGTGTGTGTGTGTGTGTGTGTGTGTGTGTGTGTGTGTGTGTGTGTGTGTGTGTGTGTGTGTGTGTGTGTGTGATATAATGGCCATATCTTAAGAGGATTCCTGCCAAATCCTAAAGATTTTCTGCTCATATTAAAAATCCCACAGTTTAAATCCAGATGTACAGTTGATACAGAGACAATCCTTTAAAACTCCCAGTAATTCTTAATAAAAAACCACCAGACTGTCAAAGCACTAAATATTATTATTTAGTATTTTTAAAAGGCTTAGGGTGCACTTAAAAAAACATGGAGCTAAACTATATATTTTTTACTCCTCATGATAAATGTGAAAATTGAATTAATCCTCATTCTGGGCATAATTGATTCCCAAATAAAGACTCTGCCGTAATCCCTGTCTGGGTGTGTGAGTCTTGCACGTTTTGTCATCCCACGGAGGGATAATTAATACAGGGACTCCATCTGAGCCCAAAAGACGACCTAATTTAGAATATATTTACATTTAATATCTGTTCACATCTGCTTAAAGAGGCGTCAGATGTGTTTGAGTAACCAGGATGGAGTTTGTAATGAAGTAGGTCATTAAACAAGCACAACAGAAATCTATTATTACTGTATGTTGATAAGGTTGTGGATAGAAATAGAAACGTGTACTTAGATTTAAGCTTTGCTGCAACTAACAATTATTTGTCTATTGACTAAGAAAACCAATAAGGATTGGCACAGAAGAGGCTGTATCCAGGCATTTTCTTTAAATTATGCTTATTGATTTTCGGACCAATCGAAGACCTCTATTATTTTAACCTCTGTTATTGTTTGATTAGTTGGATCAATCCGAAGTTTTTCACAGATTCAAAAACTTATAGAAGACGACAAGACAAAGGTCGGTGTGTGTGTGTGTATACTTGTTTTTGTACTTGATTTGGACCGTTTCCAGCATAGACACTCACCTTGTCCGGACCAGTAGACCTCATCGACCTCATGGTTAAGTTGAGAGATAAGTTAGAAGTGGTATACGTTAGGCTCTCCAGAGGAGTGTATTATGTTGACTGTACCATCGGCCCCAATTTATTGCTGCTTCTTGCCTTTCCCCGTCTCTCCTCTGTTAATTAGGTGTACAGTTTTTTTTTCTATACATATTTCCTCCATCTGCCTGTGTCCAGGTTTCTCTTTTTCCTTTGTTTGTGTTTTGGCTGCGTTCCCCCTGTTTCTGGGGTGAAATGCGCCCGAGGCGACGCAATATGCCGATGGCCGTCCTCTGGAGTGGAGCTTGGCTGACCTTCAAAAGGACGTTTCCTTGAAGGCAGCGAGAGGCCATTGTAATTGGGGACAAAAATGAAGCTTAATCAGCTGATAATGATGCGATTACAGATCGCCTGAGAAGAACGGCCGCTAATCATCAGTGTGTGAAGGACCAGTTACAGAGGGGCAGCTTTTCTCCAAATGAATAACGTGTATTTCTCGAATTAATTAGTGCACAAAAGTTCACTTGGACAAATGTGTGTTTCTTTTAATTTCATCACCAACCACCACTGCTCATGTTTTCCTTTGTTTTCTAGTGTTTTAAAGCTTTCAGATGTCGGCTCCTAAACCAGCTCTGTACCAGTCAGAGAGCTGAGGAGAACAGTTGTGGTTGGAGAGAGTGCTTTTGAGCTGCCTCAGCTCAGCTGCTGCAGCCACATACACCACATACCAGAGACAGGCAGACAGGGCAGGGTCCCTGTCGGGGTGGAGGGTGCGGGAGGGTGCTGCTTGGTTGGAGTTGTTGGGATGAGCCCGGGTGGTGCTACATCCTCCTGGACAAAAACAGGATGTGCGCTGCAAACCACTTTCACTTTTTACAGTAAACCATCATGTGACCACCCACCACAGCAAAAACATGCTCTCCACATACAAACATGGTCACACACACACTCACTCTCCCAGACATCCTGGCTGTGTTCGATTCAGACACACAAACAAACACTCAGAGAAGCTGTTAGGACGGCAGGAGCCCACTTTCTCCCGCTTCTCCCTAATGAGCGCCGTAAAGAGCGTGAGGCATCAATATTTCAGCGCTCTCGTCAGGCAGGCTGCAATATTTCCCTTTGATGAGGCTCAGCTGAGGTGCTTTGTTTTTTGCCCGGCTGCCACTTCCATCATATGTGAATTCAGGAAGCCAGAAAAAGTGTACTGCTGATGGGTTGCAGTTTTTTTTCCAGTTGGAGTGACTCAGCAGTATTTAGGTTTCCTCAAGTCTTGCTTGCCTCCGTGAAGGAGAGTAACTTTGCGTTGATAGATTTAAAGATTTAAAGTTCTGTTTGATAATTTCCTGTTTTTGTACAATGTTTGTTTTGACACTTGGTGTGAAAAAAACATATAAAACTTACTATAGGATGACATGACGGTGCTCAAAAAGTGAAACCAAAGAATCTTAATCGCCCCCTGGTGGCTGACTGCAGCACCCTGCCTCCTCCGTGTTAGTAGATGGGACATTGGCAGAACACAGCAGTCAAACAACACGTCAAATAACTGTTTCTCAAAGATGATTTACATTTACATCATTTTAGGCCGTTCGTATCATTCGTATCAGATTTTCTTTCCAATGCACTCAACAGCACTGTTACTGGTTACAACATCATCATCCGCTCTTGATGATTTCTCTCCAAAGCTTCAGCCCTCAGTGAGAAAGCAGGATGTTTAGTCGCTGCGTCTCCCTCTGGGTTTGGGTCAGATCAGACTGAAGTCCGACAGACGTCTCCAAACGAACACTAAACGCCGTCCGTCTGTTATTCCTCCGCGTTGGGAGTGTCTCACTGGGGGGGGTACATGCGGCTGCCGGTGGAGGCTGCAGTTAAACACTCAGATAACAGATGTATCTGCTCAGGACACTTTCACTTCAGTTTATCAGGTTTATCTTTTTTCCTATACCTGTCATTTATGCTCCATTACTTTCTTCTCTCTGTCTATCACGTTGTTCCTTGCCGTTTTCTTTTTCTCTCCTTTCTGCTACATGCACACAGTCACACTGGAGCCTCGTCCTCTCGAACATTTCATCAGCTTCATTTTCATCGGGGCCTATTTTTGGTCTCGTTCGGGAGCCGTGAATAAAAGTAACATCAGCGCTGAGTTAGTGAACGCTACACGAGCCTAAAGCCGCGCTGGGCGTCCTTGAACGAATCCCAGCGAGATGTGAACACATCCAGAATAATTTAGGCGGCGGTTGGAAGTTTTTGGGGAGTTTGCTTTCTGCCCAGGGATGTTTTGATGTATGGAAACTTCAAAGATCTGTTTCCTTTCATTAGTGCACAAGTTTTCTCTCTCTCTCTCTCTCTCTCTCTCTCTCTCTCTCTCTCTCTCTCTCTCCTCTGCGTGTTTGTGTGTGTACTAATGAACAAGAAAGTGTGCACATTTAAGAATGCATCCTCATCCTTGTGCACATTGGGACTCTTGTGTGTGTGCTCTCAGGTGGACGAGCTGTACGAGGCGTTCTGCATCCAGAGCCGTCTGAGGGACGGTGCCAGCCGGATGAAGCAGGCCTTCTCCTCCTCTCCCTCCACTAAAGGCACCAAGGAGAGCATCGCTGAGGTCAACCGCCGCTACAAGGAATACACCGAGGTACTGGCATGCAGTGTGTGGGGAATACCAGTGAGGATCTGCAGGGGAAATAGTCACGATGAGTCAAGTCATCGTGCTTGTTTACTTATATATGTGGGGATTTCATGCGAGAGGTGGAGGCTTGGAAGTGTGTGGAATTTATCTGACCTTTGACACACGTATCGTTTTAAACCTATGATATAACGGGTGACATTGTTTTCTGTCTGTACCAACAAACTGACATTTAACTGTATATTTCAGACCTCCGAGAGAAGTGATGCATTTTCATAGTTTTTTCGATGACACTTACTGATTACCGACATTTTGCCTGTGAGTGTCTTGGTTATATTTGTGATGGATCCACCAGGGAAAAGAAAGTTTAAGTTTTGCAACACTTAGACGGAGTGAGGATCCACTGAAATATTGGAGAAGACAGATGTGAATTTATCGATGCCTTTAAAACCCCAGCCTCATCTGTGCCCTGTCATTGATCATAAAAAACATCATCATGCAGTTTTTCCAAAATCTATTTCCATTTATACAGAGACAATATGTTGATTTCTATAGTCATTGTTTTGTATAGTTTATTGTATAGTGTAGTAACTGTAGAGATATGCTTGGTATAAAATATCATGGTTTCACTTATACTGATATGTAATTTGCAATATTCAAATATTTGTAGTATTGAATATTCATTTGTATTTGCTTATTTTAAACTCTGACCACTAGGTGTCGCACTTTTAGCACCAGCACTACTTATATGGTCTCAATATTACTGCAATTAACAGTCTAATGAAGTGAAAATATATATTTTAAGGTCAGATTGTAACAGATACATTCATATACAGTTTCTAACAGCTGACAAAACCCACAATATACTTAAACTATACTAAATGACACAGATTACTGCTTACACTGATCTGTAAACAATAATATGTAAAGTCACATATTTGCAGAATGGCCTGTAAGTACCAAAAACACACACACACACGTCGTCATCTGTCCTCGGGGCTTAGAGCAGCCGTCCTGCCTCCGCTGACGTGTTGACTGGATTTGTCAAAGTCCCTGGAGATACCTTGATTACTATTGTTGTCCTCGTCACAAATGGCTGTTTATGTAATCTCTCTTATCCGTCTGTCTTCTCCAGAACATGAGCACGTTTGAGAGTGAGCTGGAGAACCTGCTCGGGGAGTTTCATATCAAAATGAAAGGTGAGATAAGAAGTCTTCAAAAACAAAAGTCTTGCAGCTAAGTTTGCGTATTCACAGATGATGATAATTTCGAGAAAAGGAAGCATTAATTAAACTATATTCACAAGAATGTTTTGGTGATGAGCTGACAGTGAACTATATTCACTACACTACCTACGTATGGAGCATGTTCTGTTTTTAAGATCATCACTGAACAAGTGCTGAAGTGCTTATCCTGGGAAGGGAAAAAACAGAAAGTGTCTCCATCAAAAGCCATGTGTTATTGTCAATCACCCAGCGTAACATTAAAGTGACACAAAAACTGAAGAGGCTCAGTTGTCTTCTCCTGTCATGTCCAAACGTCTTTTTAAATCTACTTCCTCATCCTGACAGGATTGGCTGGCTTTGCAAGACTCTGTCCTGGAGACCAGTATGAGGCAAGTTGTTCTTTTATACATGTCACACAGTGATGTTAATGACAACCTCAAGGGAAATTCCTGCATTTTCAAAACCTGGGGCCTAGGCTTATAAATGTGGCTAAATGAATACTACTTAACCCAAACCTTTGGAACAGGTCCAGTGGGTCTCTTCCATAGTGGCAGTGGCTACAATGTAATCTTATGGGGCAATGGTGCTTGACATTCTTGCTATGGTGACAATGAAAGTTTTGCTCTTCCCTTCCTTTAGATCTTCATGCGTTACGGTCGCCAGAGGTGGAAGCTGAAGGGGAGGATTGAGGTGAACTCCAGACAGAGCTGGGATGGAGATGAAATGGTTTTCATGCCGCTTATCACTGACCTCATCAACATCAAGGTACAGAATACAGATAGATAAATATAAGAAAAAAGAAATATAATTTTTTTTTAATGCAACATGTGCTATTTTCTTTACACAATAGAGCTGAAACACTTTATTCATTAATCCATAATTTACGTTGCAGAAAATCCATCAACTTTTCTGATAATTGATTGATCACCTCAGTCCCTGTTATCAGTTTTCTCACATATGATTATTATCTTTATTATTTGCGGCCGTAAGGACTGACTCATGTCTCAGATTTCGGTCTTTCTCTTTATGTGTGCATCCTTCAGGCGATTGACTCATGATGGTTCCCAGCACAGATTTGTTCTTGATTTCACTGCAACCTCATCCCAAACCAATTTGCTGCAGATGCACGTCTCTTTCTCATTTCTTATCTGCAGTGGAGGATGAAAGCACAGGATATATAAGACAATACACAAAACAACAATTCCTCTACGATCGCCTGCCTTGGGCCTTGTGAGAAGAGCTTGGTAGATTGTTTTCCAGGCACTTTCACTTGATGATGAACTTGGTTTGTGGTCCAATCAGGTGACGGAGCTGAAGGGCCTGGCCACTCACATGCTGGTGGGCAGTGTGATCTGCGAGACTAAGGAGCTGTTCACCGCCATGCCTCAGGTGGTGGCTGTGGACGTCAACGACCTGGGCACCATTAAACTCAACCTGGAGGTCATGTGGTAGTAAGTAGACTCTACTGATTTTTAATGCCAGCCATCAGTTTTAAAACACTGTTGATTGTTTTTTAAATTGTCATTTCATATATATGGTTACTTGTTAATCCATGAAGGAAAACTGGTGCATTTTTCAGCAGAGAAGAAATAGAGTAAAGGGTAAATAGATTGTGCTAAAAATAAATACAAAGTGTCGCTCACGTATATTTAAAGAGCGTTTGAACACTCCTGCTGGCGTCAGAAATTAAATGAGTCTGTAACTAACAGTCTGTTACGCAGTTGTCCATGTTTGCTAAAGAACCCGAAGTCAAAGCTTTTGGTAGCGTAGCAGTTAATTGAGTGTTGACATGACTTGTAGTTTCCTGCCATCTAGTGGAGAAACATGTTAGCGTCACCACGGGGACTACAATAACAAATCCTACCCTGTGACAACACTAAATGAATGACATCACTTATTCGTTGGTGAATCATAATGCAATCACACTAAGTGCCTTGTTCCCGTTCCCCCCCTCCTGTTCCAGCCCCTTCGATGTCGAGGACCTGACTCTGTCGTCCAGCAACGTCAGCAAAGCCACAGCTCTGCAGAGACGAGTGTCCATCTACAGCCAGGGGACGCCAGAGACACCCACCTTCCAGGACACCTCCTTCTTTGTGAGTCCAACACACACACACACACACACACACACACACACACACACACACACACACACACACACACACACACACACACACACACACACCTCCTTTGGCATCACTGTTGTGATTGTGGACGATGTTTGTTTTAGTTTTTCCAACATTGTGAGATTCTCACATACAAATCTGAGTACTGCCTGCTCCGAGGTTTTAGGACATTGTGATTGTGGCTCAGTTTTTCCTGTTGATGCACTAATTTAAACGATGCTTAGCCCTTCTCCTGACTAACCCTCACCCATTTCCCTGCTATCCCCCATTCATCCCTCCTGTATCCCACTCACCTGCCCTCGCTCAAACACCCGACACCTCGTCCCGCTTGCCTGCGTGTGTTGTGCAAAGAAGTGGCGGCCACATCCCGTGGAGCGCCAGCGCTTCTCCTTCCTGCACATGCTCCGAGACACCCTGCTAGAGAAGCTCAGGCGCAGTCGCTCGTTTGGTGACCTGGCCTCGCTTCGGCCAAGGCCCAAATCCAGTCTGGAGGTCTATGTGAGTGTGCTGTGGCCCCTTGAGCCCCCTAACCTGACTCGTGTGCCCCCTGACTCGTTGACATGATAGGAATGAACTCCCCTGCTGGTGTGCACACACTTGGGACAGACCAGTCCCTGTTTGTGGGGACACCATGCGGGGCTGTTTGCATGTTATCTTGCATGACATGCATTCAACTGTCTGTGTTCTTGTTGTGCTTCTCTGCTAAGATTCCCTGCGATTCTATCTTGTTTGCACAGATCGGGGAATGAAAATAGAGAAAAGTTAAAGAATCTTTTTCCACTTCACTCATTTCATGTCTTTATCTTCCACATATTTACACTCCTGTCTCCTCTTTCAGTCCACTCTACCAGATGATGTCTTTGAGAACGGCGGCTGTGGCATGGCAGAATGCAAGCGTCTCTCCTTTACCTTCTCCGACACCTCTGGTTCCACGGCCAGCCCCAGCCCCGCCCCGAGCTCCCACAGCCAGTCCAACCCGGAGATCACCGTCACTCCTCCAGAAACTGAACCATCGCCCACACAAATCCTCCCGACAAGAGAGGACTCCATCGCAGAGGAGCATTTGGTGGAGGAAGAGGAGGAGGAGTATGAAGAAGATGGTGATACAGGTAGTAGAGGAAGCAGGGGCACCAGCGGCAGCCTCGCCAGTGATGAAGCTGAGGCGACAGAGGACTCAGAGTGGGAACGCACCGAGTCCCAGCGAAACTCTGGCTCCAACCGTGGTTCTGCTGCCCAGTCCCTGTGTTCTGACAGCCACCTGTCTACGGTGGCTCCAGAGGATGTTTTCCTGGATCACGCTGATGAACTGAAACCCGTGGAACTGGACACGGAGGAGGCGGGCAGCCTGACCAGGCAGCTTGTGAAGAGGCTGACGTCTTCTGAAATCGTGCCCCCCAACGGGAGCTCGGCCGAGGGTGGGGGAAGCCTGAGCTGGGCTGGAGAGGGGAGCAGGGCGTTCCTGGAGAGCAGCCTGGAGGAGGCCATCCACAGCCTGCTGATGAGGCTGGAGTCACTGACCCACCGCTGCCGAGAGCTGCAGGACCTGGAACAGGAAGTGATGCGTCTGGAGGACCTGCTCAAGGTGACTGAACCATTGATATGTCCTTAATGCTTTTTACATTTACACCCTACAGAAGATGAACAACAACGATAACTAGTTACATTTTATGCTTCTTACCTATCCTACTTTCCAATATTACATCAATGATGTAGAGAAATGCTGACATGATAAAAGAAAGATTTTTTTTAAGATATAACAGCTTGTACAAACCAGTTCTGTATGTAGTGCAAATTAAAGAAATATCCACTATGTAATCGAGAATACCTTAAAATTACTAATAACTGATCATACATTTTGAATAAGTGAAGTAAAAACACTGATCATCATGAATTTACATTAGAAAGTGAGAACTACCTGTTTGAGTGCCATGTTTTCCTGGTTGAATCCCAGTACTAAATTTCTCCATACAATGAAAGATTGTCTAAAAAGTTCTCTCTGTGAGTTTAGCTCTGATTCAAACGGCATGAAATCAACCTATAGAATCTAAAACTGAAACAATCTGCAGTTTATGTGATGGACTCAAAAGAGTAAATGATCATTAACTCTATTCCCTCTGCAGTGTCGTCTCCCGGGCCACAGGAGCAGGTCGTCCAGCCTCAGTCTGACGGTGGAGAGCGCCCTGGAGAGCTTCGACTTCCTCAACACGTCGGACTTCGATGACGAGGATACGGGAGACGATAACGCCGTCCTCAGCCTCCCCCCGCAGAGGTCGCCGCTGTTTGATGCCGATGGAGAGAGGATCGGGTGAGTGGGAGACATAGAGAGACACAAACGATATCACATAATCACAAAATCAATGTGAGAGCTGAAGTGGGACATCTGAGCTTTTGATGCTTGGTTTCCGGTCAACAAATGCACTGCTCGTAAACACCATGATTTTTTTAAGTAATGTGTTAAAAATAGCACAAACATCTGAAGGTTTTTGTTCTTACAAAACAGAAATACAGCTCTTCTCTAAAACAGAAATATAATGTTCTTGTATTTTAGCGTTTGATGAGACAGACTCTTAAATCATTGCCATACGTTATTGAAAAATGATTTAAAATGAAAAGCATTGGAGGAGCGACGCACACCCTGTGTCCACACTGTGTATTCCCCAATCAGGCAATGTAAACTTTTTTATTTTGTAATATCATTTCATAAAGACGTCAATAAAGACTGGTTAATCTAAATAACCTGTAAATAGTGTTTCTATTGTGACCTTTTCATTATGTCACTTATGTCACCTAGTTCTGTGCTGCTGCCCCTCGGTGGTGACTCTGTGTATCTACCTCTCAGGGGCCAGCATCCAGAAGCCAGAGGACACCTGAGCGAGGCCCTGACAGAAGACACCGGGGTCGGAAACAGCGTGGCGGGAAGCCCCCTGCCTCTGACAACAGGAAACGAGAACCTGGACGTGGCCATCGTCATCCACCTGCAGTACTGTAACCACCTCATACAGGTAGAGCTGCTTCCCACTCCTGGCATCAAATCTTTCAAATGTTTCATTTTGGCAACATATAAACCATACGCACTGTAAAACCACACATTTGTTCACCGTGCCCTTTTGATTTTTCATTTATCCACAGTTGTTGACAAACGGGGCGGGTGTGTGGCAGCGTCGCAGTCTGCTCATCAAACTGTCCGCACAGACTCAGCTGTTAGAAGAACTAGCAGAGCTCAGTGTGGACAGACTGGGAGCCATCACATCTGCTGCTGATGGTACGTGACAACCAGTGACAACCCGTCTGGTTCACTGGAAGACTCGAGTTGTAAAAAATAAAACCACACACAGCGTTTGCAGCCTCTGACCTTGTGTTCCGTCGTCCTCTCTCAGTCCTCCCGGGCCTCGCCGAGCGCCCCGAGCTGATGACTCTGTGGTCGGAGTGCAGCGGGTCTGCGGGACTTTTCCACACCACACTGGACCGAGTGTTCAAACACATGAACCAGCGCTACACGGCAGCGCTGCAGGAGAGGCACCCACACAGCGCTGACACAGGTCGGCGCATCCTTATTTCCTTTCTACAGTCAGACCACAGGTTTTACTTACAATACCAACTGTTGTTAGTGAGTCAGTAACCATTTTAGATATACTCCTGGGGGAAAATGAGATCACTGCAGTCGCTAAGAATAGATAAAAGATGAAACACTCTGATTTTCTTTTCTTCTCCTCTGCAGTGATTGGTGTCGTAGTGGGTGAGATGGTTGACAGGAGCGACCTGGTGACGTCACACGACCCTCCCGCCTCTGCTCTGTCCCAGGACGTCCTGACCGTGTTTCAGTTCCACAGCTACATCTCACAACACGAGGTTCAGGACATGGAGACGCACCTGCTGCACCTGGCCAGAGAAGGTGAGCCAAAGTTTCTCTACCTGTAACTATTCACCTGAATAGAAATAGACATGATTTAAGTAAGAATATGCAGCTTCTAACAAAAATGTTGATGTTTCTAAAAGATACACCGTGTTTGAGGAAGTGTTGAGGTTCCGTGTTGCTTTTCGAAGCATTACAGTAATTATTAGACAGTAAAATAAATCTGAATTTGAAAGGACGTTGTATAATACATGCAGATACAGCTCCTCGTCTGATTTCATCAAAGAATTTATATTTTCTTACAAAAGAGCACAAAGTTTTTCTCAAATGTATATCATCATGTCAATGTACATGCTCCAAAATTAACTTTATCATCACCACAAGCTTTTCTGAAATTGTGACAGCTCAGAAGATGCTTCCACTTAGACGAGATAAACAGAAAATGGGTTGTGTGCAAATGATCTGCTGATTAAATGCGTCTATTCCACAACTAAAAAAGATCTCACCCTTCTTTTATAGCTAAAATTAACACACGTAAATTCCTTGTTACCTTAATAATGATTATTAGAAACCAGCTTCTGACTCATCTCTGCTTGTTGCTCTACAAGTCACGTTTATAGTCTCTAACATGTGTGTCTCTCCCACTCAGAGTTGTTTGCAGAGGCCCTCTGCAGTGGGGACTATTCTCGGTGTCTAGCGGAGCTGGAGGTGGTGCCGGTGTCGACCCTGTGGCCTAAAAACAGCACCCTGAGGGCCCTGGCCTCCCTGCTCACCGCAGACGACGCTCAGGTCAACGAGGTTGCAGCTGACTACCTCTCCTCAGGAGCGTCACACGGCCACTTCAGGAGCAGGGTGAGTGGTGCTAAAGAGAGGCCGCAAGTGCACCGTTCTCACTGTTCACTGAGTCATGACCGATGCTGCATGTCAGGTCTGAATATGTGTGTGTTTACAGGCTGTGGAGTGCTACACTCAGGCACTGTCAGAGGCCGGAGGTCCGAGCCAGAGGGCGGCTTGTTCAGCTCTCAGCCGCCTGCAGGTCAGTGGCCTCTTGTTGTTCCCAGTGACAATGGCGAGGATACTGGTGTTTATCTAGACCCTCATGTGATGTATGTATTTGATGAGTACCAACTTCAGAGAGCTTGTCGTTTTGCCTGCAGGCTGTCGAGAGCATCAGGGCGGTGGTAGCACTGTGCGATTCAGCTGATGAGGAGCTTCGCCACGTCGCCATAGAAACACTACTCACATTTGGTAAGTTAAAAAAGTTATGGAAGACAAAATGTTCTGTTTTGTCTGTTGGTATGGTTTTAGAAATCTGTGTTATTTCGGAAATATAGCTTGTACAATGTTGTACCAAGACAAATTCTTGTGCACAAAATTTTGTGACTTCTGCTTCCTTGAGATTGAAATTGTAAAAGATGATGATTGTGACCGAAAGATTAAATATTTAGTCCTAATTAAACAACACAAGAATATAACTGTAGTCTGAGATGTAGTGTGTGTTTTGTACACTATTGATAGACAACATTGTGTTTGTTCAAGGTGAGGAGGGGCGGCTGGCATACGAGCAGCTGGACACCATGCCGGGGGAAATGATCCGACTGGGCACACGGCGAGGAAACGCTGTCACCACGGCCTTCTGAGCCACAGCTCCACGGAGAAGACGAGAGATCTGAGGATACCACTGCCCCCCTCAGCTCCACGCCACGCTGCACCTCACAGGGCTGTTCATTTACTGATCAGTTTATTGATCTCCAACCCGCCGCATTCGATCACTGTTCTTACTGATACTGCCTCTTACAAGGAACTAACACCAAACAAACAGTCTTAACCACCAAGACACACAACCTATACCCCTCCTGCACACACACACAAACGTTGTTCCGCCACCTTTACTCCCGCACACCCCCTCACTCACCCCCTTCCTCCCCCCCTGCGTTCTGAGCCAGGAACACTGGTCACGTTGAGGTTTCTCTTGAGCACAGCTTTGACGGGACACGAAGCCACTGAACGCTGTGGAAACTGGAAGCAGTGCATCCTCACACAAACCACACGCCAACGCGCACAACACACGTATCACTCACCCACTGATTAACTCTCGTCTTGGCTGTTGCAGCATCAGTCGTGTCAAGCAATATTCTAACTATGACCTTTGTATAATCACTGTTTATCACACGTTTAAGTTGGTGGCTTTTGCATCACAGATGTTTTTCGGCGCTTTCGGACGATTTGCACTGTTGTAATGCATGTAAATATGGCATATTTTACACAGCCGGTGTAATATATATATGGTTGTAATTCAAAGTGTATTTTTAGGTTCTGTTTTCTAGTACGTTCCATTTTGAGTTTCAGGGATTCTCGTGTGTTTTGTGGCGGCGAGGACCGTTAATGAGTGGAGAGTGGCTTTGGAGAGAAAGTGAGGTGAAGCGGTGAAAGAGCGTCGAGCAGATTTAAAAACCTCAAGTCGTGTTTATCAGTGGAGACATAAAAAAAGGAAGAAGCTCAGATCTAAACTGCTGAGAGAGTGAACCTGGAGTTTTTCTCACACCTGCAGTCTAACAAGTGCAATTTTTCTGTACATAGCTGACGCCAGAAGACGTTTGTTAAAAGTCGGCCTTTTGACCATTTGAGCCTTGATGTGGTCGAGCAGGAATTCTCTCTTTTTTGTAAATGTTTTTTTTTTTTTTACTACCAGGTACGAAGCCACTCGAGGGCAATAAATTCAGTTTGCGGAGCATGAGAGCGCACTTTCTCAGTAACTGTACGGAGGGGATGGATGGATGGGTGGGTGTTGTTTCTGTTCTCGGTAACTGCACCTTCATCCGTCGTGTGAGCGAAAAGCGAGATGAGAAGTGAAGCTTTTTCTATGAGAAGCTGCAGGATGAAGTGTTTGGTGCGTCTCGGGTCGTCTTGTCCTTCTGCAACTGACCCGAGTTCAGCTTTTCTCATTGTAACTGAACTACTGAGTCCAGTGAGACGATAAAATGCACATCTGTTCTCACCTCTTATTTATTATTTACCCCTCGGATTTCTAATATGCTTTGGAAGTTTTACTGTAACCGTGCAGGTGACTTTATGTATATATTTATGTTGGACTTTTGGATCAGGTCTAGGACAGTTGGTTTAAAAAGGCCTCTGTGTTATCATGCAACTGATCTCATGCTTAACTTAAATTGGAGTTTATTTTGAAAGAATTATATTATATGGATTATTATTTTGGAGAAGATTAAGATTTGCTAATAGTCTAATAGCGTTATAGATTTGTTTTTCCCTAAAAGGTCCCGGACGTAATGGGACATTATATATAGGAAATGTTACTTTATGACTTAGACTTACTGTAACCAAAGGAAGAATTAATTTTGAAATTGTCCTTTAAGAAACGCTCATAATTCATCTTGGAGAATGTATTTTCAATACGACATTGGCATTTTGGCCACAATGCTCAGACTTTAGAAGCACAACTTTCAAAAATACGACAAACCCATAACATATGAATTTAACTACATTTGGTTCTAACTGCACAGTCCAGAAGCCATACTGATTTAAAACAAGTGGTAATATTTCTATGAAATGTATTTTTTTTCTTTTGTATTATAATCTGTAAATGTGTGAAGTTGTTACTAAAAGCTGAAACTGTTTTTTTTTTCTATACAACCTTTTACAAAACATGTTTTAAGTCCAGTTACAGTATTTTGGTCGAGTATCTAATTCAGCTACTCATTCAGTGTCTACTTTTTTTTCTCTTTTTACAAACTTGCAGGTGACCAGTGATAAAGTTTTACTGTTCAACTCCTAATCACCACAAATACAAGTTGGCAAAATGTGCATGTTTAATTATCAGAATAACTTGGTACACTTGCTAAAATTGAACTTGATCCATCTCTGTAGCTTCTGTACTCATCCATTTAGTTGCATCCTCTTCTTCATTGTGGTCAGCAGCGTTTACTCTGCTCATCTAAAGTTGCAATAAATTTTATTTTTGCATAATTGAAACAAAATTGTGGATTCCTTAAATCTTATGGGGACCTTTTCCTTATATTCTGTCATATCAAAACATGCTACTGTCAAAGAATGGTAAATGTATGCCAGTTGGATGGTTGCCTAAAGGTTTATAGACCCTTTGTCACCTCCTCAAACCTTTTAGTAGTCAGGAAAACAGTTGAGTTTAGTTTGACATTTCAGTCAAGAAATAAATTTGACACTTTAGTTGAATATTTTATACACTTAGCTTTAAAGATTTTTAATGTTAAAGTATTGTGCTGGTTTAAGGAACACTGGAAATTAGTTTTGGGGCTCTAACTGCCAAGTACAGAAGATGTTTAATGTGTCCAAAGAAGTAGTTGTAGGAACCATTTATATAATGGTGCATTGGTCAGGTTTGTTTACTAAAAGCAGAACTGGAGCTGCTGGTTACACAATCACCTCTGCACCATGTACTCACACATCTTAACTTGGAGTTCAACATTTCACCAAGTCACAAGAGTCTTTTAAAAAGTTTTTTTTTAAAAAAGTGTTTATTCTACACAAGCTTTATGTACACAGCTGTACCATAACATTGCAAAAATTTTTTACAGCGTAAACCAAAACACTTAAAGCCATGCTTAAAGTAAGCCACATCTACCAGTGAGTGTAGCATGACTGTTCTTAAATAAATCTTTTCACAGTAGACATCAGTAAGAAAAGCACAGGCATTACTGTTTCATTGTGATTTTGCCATCTACAGGTTGCTGACCTTCAACAGGGCAAACCTTCCACACCAGGAGACAAAGGAACACAAGAAATTTGGTGTGCTACAGAATAGTGAGGATCCCCTTTGTTGAGATAGAAACGGTCACATTAAACTAAATTAACTGAAAGACTGTAGCCTGTGCTTTACTACTGACTTGTCATCATGTCTTCCATTTAAAAAAAAAAATTAAAAAAAATAAGTTCTATACTGGCTAAGTTAACACTTCTTGGCCAAGAATTGTACAAATTTAACCTAAAAATCGTAAAGCCTTCGATTTAAAATGATGCATTTCGAGAACGATGCAGCCTGAACATAAATTACACTGAAAAGCAAACATCTTCAAATTGATGTCACTCTGGCCAAAATCGGATGATGTATTAAGACAAAGTCCAAGAGCATGAGGTGCGTCAGTTAATTCTGCTCCACTGACGTGTCTTCTTCCTCGTCGCTGTAATCTGAATATTCATCCTCACTCTCGTCGGCATCGTCACTGTCGTCTTCATCATCATCATCCTCCTCAGCCACGTCAAGAGCAATGTCCTTCAGTTCCTCTAGATTATCTGGGCACTTTCCCGTCAACCTCTAAAAATACAAGATATACATTCAGTTTACATTAAGTGCAAAGACGTCCATGTTTACTGATACATATATTAAATGTTAACCCCTGTATATCAGAACATGTGCACACATCATCTTGTGTAAATAATCAAAGAACATAGCTCAAGAAAACCATTTGTGTGTACGAAGACTGTAATTCAGAGCAGGCCAGCAAAATGGGATTTAAAAATGTGTACAAAAGTCACAGGTTTTAGTGTAGGTAACAAACAAGTAGTGCCGGTGTGCATACCTCGATCATATCAGCCATGTACTGGACGTGTTGTGCCAGCTCTTGCAGCTCTTCATTCTCACTCTTCAGTTGTGTTATCTGAACATCTCTGGTCTCGATGTCTTTGTGCAACTGGTTTAAGAAAACAAAAGAAACTCATTAGACGTGATGACACATGGGGCAATAAGGCTTAAATATAATGCATCTTAAACTATGGCACTGTAATCTCTCACTAAAACATTAGGCTGTTGGTAAAATGGTACTGGGATCAGCTTTAAATCTTCAATCCTTTATGAATCAGTTTGTAGGAATTGAGTTTATTTGAACAGGATTGGCACCTTCAGTACAAGGCCTTTTAAAGTTGAACAGATTTTTAAAGTTTAGGTGCAGAGTTACTTCAACATTCAGTGCCAGCTGGACAACAGCCAACCGAGGTCGACCCAGCAGGAGCGTGGGAACAGCTCGACCGACAGCTAAACATTAGCCGCCCCTTAGTGATTAACTCACCTTCTCGTTCTCCTGTAGAACATTGTACAAGGCCTTCCGTCGCTCATCGGCTATCTCTTTCCAGTAGGTGGAGGGAGGAGTCTCTATAACAGCAGAGATTTAAGGTCAAGATAAACTAATTCTATATGACAACCATTTTGTGATACGTTGTGTATGGATTATGAAACCTACCTTTGACCATAAGTTCATATGCTTCAGTGGACGTGCCATCAGTCAAACACCGAGTTTCCTCTGTTTGTGTGGATTTGACTTCTACCTTCACCCTCTTTGGACCTCGGGTTTGTTCTGCGCTCCAGTGTTTCCTTTTGGGAATGATCTTTCCTGCCTAAAGAGAACAAAAGCAATTTTATACAATGTATAACAGAAGGTGGCTATAGATCACTTGTTCAACCGAGTGAACAAGGTATACCAACTCTAACAATGAAAACATGGACAATAGACATCCAATGAGTTTCAGTGACAAGACAATAAATACCTGAGCTGACCGCCCAAGATCTTTGTTGACAGCTGAGGGCTGAAGGACCTGCAGGGATTGTCTGGTGGGTCCCATTGCCTTATGGGAGGGTGTGAAAAAACTCTGGAAGAAAAATCAGTGACTGATTAGTCTTACCCCAAATGACCTCGAAACTCAAGACTGAGTCTCATGGGAAACAAGCACAATCTGCGTTCTCATTTTCAGAGCCTCCGTTCACTAGGGTTTTACATTACTTCGAATTCTTTACTCAGTTACACTGTCACTATGGGAGAGGATATAAGTGAAGCTGCTAGACAACACTGCTGCCATGTGAAACAGACCCACAGGTGTGGGAACAGGGGCAGGGCCTGAAGTCTTTCAACAACCCCCGTGGGAAAGTTTCTCCTTAGGGAGCATTACTGGGTAGCCAATAATCAGTTTGTTAATGTTTGAACACTCCTTCACAGCTATAGTGTTTCAGGCCTGTAAAGGGTGATCTGTTGATGAGTGTCAGCCGAGGAGACAATGACTGAAACTATTCAACATTCAGTTACATAGAAATTAAAATACTTACGAGTTTTGTCTAAATTGAAGCCAAGTGTCCTCATTATCAATTAGGGCCTATGCATCGTTTTAAAATGCATTTAGATTTGTCACTCTGTTCATAAAGATTCTTTTAAATATAAACTTAATTCAGGAGCTCAACGGTCTTTAAACTTAAAAAAAAAGGACACATTTATCGATATTGACCAAATGGTTCTTGATATATAATACAAAAGCCCTCTAATCAAGTATCCTGTGACTCAGTGCCACACAGAGAATGGTCTCAGATTACCACTCATGCGACACTGAGCAGGTCAATGTGGTACAAAGGGTCATTTTCACACCGAGTCCTTTGACTTGGCAGGATATGCTCAGGTGACACCAACAATGACTCCATTTCAAGGTTAATATAACCTGACATGACAAAGTTCCAGTAGGAAACTCAGGCAGCTAAATTAGCTCAGCAGTCATTTCATCATATGGACATTTACAAGTACTTGCTGGTGTCACCTACAGATACAGAGAGCTACTGGTTATTAATCACACTATGATAACCTTCAATTTGTTGATTATAGTCCTAAACTCTAACATTAGCACACTTTGAAGGGAGCATTTCGAACCGAAGTGCGACTGGTCACTTACCGTTATGTTCTCGTTGGACTTCTGCTGGCTGGGTCTTAGTTTTCCACTCGCACTCATGTTTGTTATCAAAACACCTGAGGAAGCCAATATAAACACAACGTTAAAAGCAAACAATGGAATCAATAAAAAGCGTTTATCATTATATTGTGTGCGTGTGTGTTGTATTAAATTCGTTGACGTGTAAAGAAGTCGCCATGTTTGTACGAAATAAGTGAACAGCCAGAAACGGTTACAAATAGACTGGTTCCAGGGAAGCTAGGCTAACGCTAACACGGCGTTAGCTAACTACGGTAGCTTTAAACGGGCAGAACGTGCTGATAAATGTAAAATACGGTTTTAATAACGTATAAACACGTTAACCCGACTTACCGCCGATCCGAATCGATTCACTTCCTGTACGAGCTGATTCTCTTGTCTGTGGCTCCCGCGCCAGCAGCTTAAATAACGCCCATTCGGTCACGTGACGCAGCACGAGGACGGTTTTTTTTTTCTGGCTGTTGTTTTTTTTTCACCCTCGTGCGGTCACATGTCAACACACGTCACATCTTTGTAGTCGCCTGGTTGTGCGCGCAGCCATTTTGGGGAGGCTGCGGAGTGACGAGCTTGTAGCCCACTGTCAGCTGCTGCCCGAAAACACACACACACACACACACACACACACAAAGAGAAGAAGCGATCGGCAAAACACAACGTTGGAAGAAGACGCAGTGAAATATGGGGCCGCCGGGAGACAGGACGCGCCACTCGTCGACTGAGAGAACGGAGGACTTCAGCCTGGCGGTCGATTTATCTTGACATGGCATGCGGCAGGGCGAGTCGGGGGTTGTGACGACGGAAGAAAAGGGAGAGAAAGACAACACGCGCAGCGAACGCCACGAAGCTCCGGACACGGAACGGGCAGATTCGATCAAGCTAGCGTCTCTTTAGCCTCTCAAGCGGTGTGAGTGTGTGTGTGGTTTGCTTCTCGGTTCCCTGGTTGGATTTTATTTTTGGGGTTGGTGAAGTAGTCGACGACGCACGGCTCAGGCAATGTTGGCACCTAGCTAAAAAAAAAAAATGTTGAGCACAAGCGAAATCAGCTAGTCCGTCGAGCCCCCGCAGGTCTCCAGACTCCCACAGCTCTGGCAGCCACGTTGAAGCCAACGAGAAGATGTAAACGCGTGGAAAGATGACCGCACGCTAGCTTAGCCCCACCGCCACACACACGCACAGGCCTCGATCCAGCCCGTCAGTCAGAAGATAAGATGTAGTTATATCGTCGGTTCACTACTAGTTAGTGTCGGAAGTGAACGCCGAGGTCGGCCTGCTAGCTCGCCTAAGCTAGTGTGCTAAAAATACGCCCACGCCATGACTACTAGCAGCGGCAGCACCGCGGGGCCGTGGGCCGAATGAGTGGCAGTGAAAGTCAAAGGAAATGTCAAGTTACCTTCGCAGTAGTCTTCGATGTTACCCGGTGCCAGCGTCTCCTGGCATCTGCATTTACCTGCCATGTTCGTCCGTGTCCCCGATCCGCCTGTAACACGCACATAGCGACGTCTCCGCAGAGAAACGCACACAACGACAGCCATGGATGAGAGACTTTGAAATGACCCAAACAATAGAATATTTGTCTGCTCGCTAGTCTCTGTAGTCGTCAAAGTCACTAGCAGAGGTGTATACTGCCGCTATGGGTTTTTATAGTAGCAGCCGTTTCTGTTGATTTCATTTGTTTTCTCCAGAAGAAGAGTTAGTCAAATTTTAAGTTGCTGTTTCGTTTAAATCCCTTGTCGGTGGCAGGTTGAAAACAAAGCTCACGCGGCTTAAAATCATGTCTTAAAACATGGATTTCTGATCAAGTAATTAGGAGATGTAGTCTTTAGCTTGTGGATCATTCCCCTCCTCAACACTGCCCTAACACTCACACAAAAATTTAAAAAATGACTTAGTCTCGTTTCTGATTTGTTGACCTTTTTCAGTTAGTAGTTACTGGGTATTTCACAGATCAAACCTAAGAGTTGTTTGATGGGTTGTTTCTGCAAAGGGTAGCGAACTCCATCCTTTATCCAACGTATAGATACAAAAGTAGAGAGTGTAGCCAAAATATTCTGCGCAAGACGAGAGCATCGCCATCCAAATCTCACCATGGGGGACCCAACTTCACGAAGAAATCAAACAAGAAATCGACTTCGAGCTCAACTTCGGAAGAAAAGGGAATCGTTGGCTGATCAGTTTGACTTCAAGATTTATATAGCCTTCGTTTTCAAGGAAAAGGTTTGTTGGCAAAGTGGAAGCCTACAGTAATTCTTGAACTAACCTCAGACTTGCTCATGACATGTTTAAATGTCTCTTTGGAACTTGGTCTTTGTCATTGGGCAAAGCCAAAACAATATATTCAATGTTTGTGGGGGTTTTTTTGTCGTTACAGAAGAAGAAGTCTGCCCTCTTTGAGGTAGCTGAAGTTGTGCCAGTGATGACCAACAACTATGAGGAAAACATCCTACGAGGTGTGCGGGATTCCAACTACTCTCTCGAGAGTTCAATAGAACTCCTGCAAAAAGATGTTGTGCAACTACACGCACCCCGATACCAGTCAATGCGAAGGGTAAGACTGAGCCATCTCAGGGTGGGATACTTGGAAGTTAAATTGAGTCGTGTTATAACATTGTATGTCTTTACCATGTCGTCACAGGATGTGATAGGATGCACACAGGAGATGGACTTCATCCTTTGGCCTCGCAACGACATTGAGAAGATTGTCTGTCTGCTGTTTTCCAGATGGAAAGGGGCTGATGACGAACCCTTTAGGCCTGTTCAGGTCAGAACTTGGCATTTTGTCAGATTACCCAGATGTCTGAAGTCTGTTGTGATTTGATTCTTATGTAACAGTTGTTCTCAATGAAGTTGTATTATTGGATTAAGGCTGTGTAGTGAGGGCAATACATATTTTTTTCTCTTCCTATACTGGTCCAGACATTTATCAATTTCCATCAGACTTTTCTGTCAGCAAACTGCCCCAAAAACAACTGACTGAGTTTTTTATTTATTTAAACCTTCATGCACAAAATGGTTGAGCAAGGATAACAAAAGAACAGCACAGCTGACAAGGTGGTCATCTTGATACATATTTTGAAAAACCAGTCCTACAAGTTAGCTATTGAGTGGCAGTACCATTAATCCACTTATTCTTGGACTGAAAACCTTGTTCCGTCTGTTTAAATAACTTGTGTTTTGACATCAGACCCAATACACATTGTGCAAAAACAAAAAATTGCTTCATCAGATTAATTTGATATCTGGTCAACCAGCCTTCATCTGGCCGTAACGGTATTTTCTTTTTGTTGCACGTTTTGTCCTCCGACCTACAGGCCAAGTTTGAATTTCATCATGGAGACTATGAGAAGCAGTGCTTGCATGCTCTGGGGCGGAAAGACAAGGCTGGAATGGTCATGAACAACCCAACTCAGTCTGTATTTCTCTTCATGGATAGACAGCACTTACAGGTGAGTGAGTCAATTGAAATTGAAATTGAGATGTAACCGGTTTAAAAGGCTGAAACCTGGGACCGCTTTCAAACTCACTTGACCACAAACATTCTCTGTCGACCTCTGTTGCAGACTGCTAAAACCAAGGCCACAGTTTTCAAGTTGTGCAGCCTCTGCCTGTACTTGCCCCAGGACCAGCTGACCTGCTGGGGTGTGGGAGACATCGAGGATCACCTCCGCCCATACATGCCTGATTAAGGCTTCCAGCTCCACCCAGCCACATAGGGAAAAGCCCCTCCCCTTCCTCCTGCCTAAGCCTTCAGAAGCAAATTGATGTACTCATCTCCACCCGTTTCCTTTTAAAAGATTTGAACTTGTGCTTGGATCTCTCCTTTTTTCCCTTTTTTTGTTACCTACTCGTTCTCCCCTCCCTGGCCTGAGGCTGATTCAGTTCCCATCCTTGTTTTTCTCCCTCATGTCCCAACGTTTCCCCTCTTCTCTCTGCCATCATTTTTGTTGGTTGCCCCATTTTTTTTTGTTTCGTTTTGGTTTGGTTTTTCCTCCCTCTTTATTCCCTTCCTACTCACTCATCCATTCTTGTTTATTTGAACCTGCACGAACATTGATTTTGAGTGGTTGGTTGTTCGCTTGGAGCCGCACTGTCAACAGCACCGGTCATTGAAGGAACTCTTTATGTTGCATCAGAACAGGAACAAACAATACCCAGGTCTTCACGGTGGTTCTCAGATGGACGTGTTTTATATCCTTGTTGTCATAAGAAAGGATTGTTAAAGCTTGTTTGTAATGTCATTGGGGTTTCTAGAACAACTTTACACAATCTTTTGACCAAGGACAGGTGTGAACTGGTGTTAAATCACCTGTATACACAAAGATAACAAGATGAACAATATTTGTCAAATCATATGGTGTAGGAATTGCTTCTTATAAACTGCCTTAGTTCTTTTTTTCCGCTGGACTTTAAAAAGATGTTTTGGTGTCATTTGCTTTTCTCTGAAACACGCTAGGCAGGCCTTTGCTAAAATCTCAAGTTACTTGAAAGGCATTGTACACAAAGGTGAAACATGAAGGTCATTGTCAACGTTCAAGCTGGCCGATCATGCACTATTCAAGCTACTGAAATCTGATACTTAACATTTTGTTTTATTTGGGATGTGGGTTGGTGAGAAACTGAGATGTGATGTAAGATTTAATGTTTAACATACCTAACAAAAGTTGCTGAAAGCTAACGAATCTTAGTTTAATTTGACCTAGTAAAATTAATATGTTTCCTGCCATGCACATTTAAATTGGGTTTTGCAGGCTTGCTTGTCAAAGAATAAGTACATAGCACGTATAATTTTGCTCATTGTTGATTCAGTGTGTTCAGTTCAAAGATTATAAGGCGTGTAACTTTTGTTTTTTTTTCTGTTGATGAATCTCAAATCAATACTGCTGAGCATATCCCAATACAGTGCAAATTCTGAAAGCATAACTCTTGTCCACTTCTTTTATTGCATGTGCATGAATCAAGAATACAGTAAGAACGTCATAATCGACCACAATATTAAAGGTTCCTCTGTAACTGTTGATAACAGATAAGCAACAGTTGTAACCAGCTGTGGGTGGTATTAGGGAGTTCACTCACCACTTGTTTTTTATACACAGTTAGTGACTTTTTCAAACTATTTACAGGCAAACAGTTCACTCTGAGTCCCGTGTTTTGACAGTACATATATGATAATGTGATTATTACAAATGGCTCAGACTGGGGCCTGTTTAGCTGCTGCCAAGGTGCTTGGTGTGTCTTCCTTGTGCAATGGGCTTCCCAGTGGCCTTGTTGATGAGGTCTACGGTGGCAAACGCCAGCGTCCGTCCTTGCTTAAGAACCTGAGCAGTAATGACGACGTCCTCTCCTATCTTGGCACCATTCATGTATCTGTAAGACAGTGAGCCGTAGTTAATTAAGTTAATCTTTAACAACATGGGTGGGTCAAGAAGCTGAAGGTAAAGGTCAACAATGCGAACATACAAGCCGGGAGGTAAATTCAACATCACACGTTTTATGACAAGCCAAGACCACACATATCTTCAGGTTACTGGGGTCAGGGAAAACATGGAAGATAAGAAACCGAAGCACAAAGCTGTAGATACAATTAAGGACGTATCATAAGCTTTTATTCCTGGGCTTTTAGGAATGATAATTAGTGTTAATACTAGAATTAATACTCTGCACATGGTGGGTATTTCGTATGTAGATTATAGTATTTTTTAGAATCAATACATTCAGTGTGAAGAAGGCTTTCAAATAGCAGTTAAACCTTTTTCACAGTGTGGATTTTATTTACAGGATGACATTTTTGGGTAAAGTTTGAATTTCTAAGAACCAATAAGTAAATTACAGGTGACAAGAAATCCATCCATGGACGCTGTATGTTAACCCACTGGTGATACCGTGGTTTAAAGGGGATTAATCATGGCTTTTACCGATGGACTCACGTTATGTTCATGTCCACGCTGACCCCCGGTGCTCCCCTCTCACTGTGCATGATCGCCATGGTGGAGATGACATCGACCAGGGTGGCTGTCAGCCCGCCGTGCAGCGTCCCGCCCCGGTTGGTGTGCTCCTCCTCTACCCGCATCTCGCACACCATCTTACCAGGGCTGGCGGACAAAATATCCACCTGAGGAAAACACACGTGAAGCGAAGTGTGTGAGAGACAGACAGACAGACAGACAGAGAGAGAGAGAGAGAGAGACTGGAAGAACAGGAATCAGCGAGCAGCAGGTTTGGTTCACATGCTCACATCTGAAGGAAAGACATTAAAGCGAAGTGTGCGTCGTTACCTTGCTCAACACTTTGTCGAAACCCGGAGTGTCCACCATTGCTCTCATTAATTGTCTTATCGAGTTTAAAGACAGTGAAGCCATATTTAACTCCTGGTAAATTCAGCCAATGTCAAACTTCTGTTTACTTCCAACCGGAAACTGCAGCGTTCCATACACCGTCCGGGTGAAACGTGAGCCCCTTCTTGTTTGGACCAGTTGAAGCTAATGTGCTAGCTAGCTTAAATTTAAAATAAACTGCGCATCAACTACGGCGATGTGTAGAAATATTTATTAGTAAATATTCACGTAGTGTAAAGTTGTAGTTATTTGCCAGGTTCTAGTTTTTGTTTGCTTTAGCTAGCTATTTAGCAGCGTGACCCGGACGCTTTTCGCGGGTGCACCTGACAGAACTGGTAGAGGAAACAAGCAGCATGATATTTACTTTTCCTCTGTGATTAAAATTGGTAACGACGCAACATGGCGTCTGCTTCTGACTCGGACAAACCGTCCGTTTCTAACGTGGAGGAAAGCAGGAGTCGTCTCTGCGAGGAATTTGCCGCCATAACGGGAACTGACAGCGCCGCGGCGCAGTCCTACCTGTCTATAAATGGCTGGGAGATGGAGGTACAGTGGTTAGCTTAGCTGCACCATCAACAGAGGACTTTAGCCTCTAGTTCATTTCATCGAGGCTATTTATTCTCATCTCCTCCCTCAGAAAGCGCTGAACTCGTTCTTTGAGGCGGACATGGAGCGAATATTCGAGGAAGAAGATTTCCCAGAGAGAGACTCCTGTCCTGGAACCAAGAGGAAGAAGGTAGAAGGAAAACCTGCAGAACCATGGTAAGCCCACTCATTTCTGACATGTATATCTCTGCACACCTAGTTCCACCATCTTTAGTTAAACATAGCAGAGAATTACGTCCCTGAATGTCTCATTAAATAGACATATGTGTGTAAAACTAACAATAACAGTGGAATCAACAGTAAAGAAGTAATTCTATATTTTGATTTGTACAATAATGACTTTGATTCTGTTGTGAAGTTGCAGAACTTAACTGGCTTTTTATTATTATTAAGTTTATCGAATTAAAAAAAGAACCAAAGGAGGAAAAACGTGACAGTTATATTCCCTATTTTGGTTTTGATTCATTTTCTGTCTTCTATTCTAATTGTCTTTGTAGTACTTTCTGTCGTATTTGTATTTGCCTATATGTAAAAAGCCCATATCTGCTGTTTTGTAAATTTGTATTCCTTTTATTTAAAACCTGCTGTCAGACATACTGTGGAACTAACACTCTCCGAAAAATCTGCAGCATAGATTTGACCAAGGACAGCCCAGCCTCCTCACGCAAACCGTCCGAGGAAGATGATGGTAAACTGTCAGTGATCTCCTGGAACGTGGACGGACTGGACACAGACAACCTTGGGGAGCGCGCCAGAGGCCTGTGTTCCTTCTTAGTCTTGTGAGCCTGTGTTTCTTTACTTTGACATTTAATTGGCATCACTTCATATTCAAATTGTTTGGAGGGGGGCAGTTAAGCGTTCTTATATAATTGTGTTGATATCAAAGGTCAGCCGCAGAGCCGTATCCCTGGAGATGCAATGTATGACTCAGCGATACATAATCAACTCAGATAGCTTTTGAATTTTCTTTTCATGCAGATACACTCCTGATGTGGTTCTCCTACAGGAGCTCATTCCTCCCTACGTCCAGTACTTGAAGAAACGGGCCGTCAGCTATCTGATCATTGAAGGTACATTATTTTCAATGATGTAGGAACTTGCTCTTATTACCAGATGATCAGTGTAGGGTACTTAGTTTAAAACAGCAGGATCCATGTCTCAGATAATTAGTGCAGGATTCTGTAAAAGTTTCTACATACCCAGCATCAACCACACGTCTTTATACTGGGGGGAAAAAACATTAGATAACCTGCGGACAAACTTGATCATTTAAGCTGCACTTTCTCTTCCCTTGTGCTGACCAGGTGGTGAAGAAGGTTACTTTACTGGTATGATGCTGAAGAAGTCACGAGTCAAACTGGTGGAGAGCGAGACAGTAACTTACCCCACCACGCAGATGATGAGGAATCTGCTTGTAGCTCAAGTTCGTGCACAGTCGTCCAAATACTACAAATGATAAAATTCTGTTAACCTCCAATTTTTTTTTAAAAACATATTTTTCCTTGAAAATCAGGTGGATTTCAAAGGCCAGAAGCTGTGTCTGATGACGTCTCACTTTGAGAGCTGTAAGGCCCACTCAGCGGAGCGGATGAAGCAGCTGCGGGTGGTGATGCAGAGGATGAGGGAGGCACCGGACGATGTCACCGTCCTGTTTGGAGGGGACACAAACCTGAGGGACACAGAGGTTAGTCATTTGTCCCTCCAGTCACATGCAATCACCTTTATTTACTTCTTTAGTAATCCTTGTCCTCGGCTTCATCTCAGGTGGCCAAGGTGGGCCTGCCCTCCAGTGTGTGTGATGTGTGGGAGCGACTGGGCAAACAGGAGCACTGCCGCTACACGTGGGACACCAAAGCCAACAACAACAAGACTGTTCCCTATATCAGCCGTTGCCGCTTCGACCGGGTTTACTTCCGCCCAGCAACAAAGGATGGAGTCCCACGTCTTGCCCCCGACCACATGGCCCTGGTGGGCCTGGAGAAGCTGGACTGTGGACGCTTCATTAGTGATCACTGGGGAATCTACTGCAGCTTCTCTGCTGGGTAGAAATGCACAAATTGCTAAAACGTGCATTGTCCAGTTGGCTTTGTTCAAAGTGACACAGCATTGCCTCTGGGTTGAAAACACAGAATCAGTTTCTCCTTTAATTTTCTCACCTCTGGTTGCCTGATTATTTCATGGCTTGATTTGAATTGTTTTATCTTCTGAACTTAAAATGGGCAAATAAATGCAGAAAGGACCAATAAATGTAAAAACAAGTTTGCAGTGATTTGAGATTAACTTTTTTATTCAGTATGAAATTGACAGCCTTTACCCTTGACAGTGCAATCCAACCACAAGGTCCGCTAGAAGGGGGCTCAGTGTTTCTACCTCCAGCAAGACTAATGCCCCATCTTTCCATGTCAAAGAAAGGAAATCCAGGATCCACCTGTTTATCCAAATCCTCTACAAAATGTAATTTTCTGGAGCTTTTCTTCACATCACATGCTCGTCATCAACAGTTGCAGCTTGCCCATTAATGTTAAAGTTTCCATTCACCTTAGGGACTTTATAGGTTTGGCCTGAAAATGATTATTCATGTGACATTTTTGTTGTTACAACTCATCAAATAGTCTGTATTTTAAAATAAAGTTAGTAGCAGCAGGAAGCTTCTGTCACATTTTAGGAGTGAATATGACTGATGTCAACATCTATATTGTAATATAAACTGGCAGCACTGTAATATTGGCATCAACACCACTAGAGGGCAGTACAGAGTTATTTATTTATATATATAATATATAAGAGATTTTATATAGAGACACATACACACACCTACATGGTGTTTTTTTTGCTGGAAAAGTGCCATTTTTAAAAAGGCCAAACTACAAAATAAATAAAAAACAAAGATAAGCCTGAGCCTGATAAATTGAACTTTTGTACCTCTTCATTTGTTTGTAATATCCACCAATTTTCTTACGTAACAGGAAATATCGGATTTGAAAAAAGACCCAATTCGAAGGATTATTCTATGCAATTATTCAATAGCACCTATAATCCATATCGTACATTTTGACAATCTATGAAGAACTGAGTTATACATCAAACCACATGTAACCTCCCCCTCACTGTCCCTGCCATCACTGTCAACAGTTCTCCCTCCTCTCTGGAACACCCCCTAAAGTCTGAGAGGGTGTTTTTATGTTTGTTTTGCGTGTAGACGGCACCGTGTTTGTTTGTTTTTACAGCACAGTTACACAGAGTGAAGAAGAGCTGACCTTAGGAGAGGACACAGATGTGACTGTTCTGTGGGAGCAGGCGTCATCACAAAAGTCCCTCCCTCCCTCCCTCCCTCCCTTATCTGCCCCCCCCCCTCCCTGGTTCCAGATCAGCAAGGACACATGGAACGAAACTGCAGAGCTTGAATGAGTTGCAATATGTCAATCTGAAGAGTAAGCATCCCTTTCTTTTCAAGGCATCTTCCTGTGTATGCTTCTCTGGAGTTCAGGAGGCACTGGGCCACCTGACACAGCTTGAAAATATTTCTCTTGATATCATCAGCCTCATATATGACGGTTTTAAAAATAACAATAGCTTTTGCACCTTATCTATAGATATTTCTGCTGCTACATAAAATCATGCCTTAGAGTTCTCAGAAACACCAGCAGAGAATAATGGACTTTCATGACTTCTGCATCTGTGACTGCATTACTGTCCCAATATGTATTCATGCATAACCTATACCCCATATTAAAACATGATATATTTCTTCATTTCTGTATTTTGTCCCCTTAAAATGTGCACAATAAGGACATTATTTTGCACTGTGAGTTTACATGGTAAGTTAAGGCTTTATGAATGGATGGACAATCAGTTTATATATGTTAACCCACAGAAAAAATATGTAGGTGTGAAGCTGTTTTTTTTTTCATACAGCAACATGCAGACGTTTATATCTGATCACCAGTTTGATTTTAGAGGATGATCAAACGCATGGGTCGAAATTGTCTTTTTATAATGGCTATCTGTAAATTTGAAGTAATTAACTGATCATCAATCAGATGAACTTACATTGATTATAATTTGTCAGTGGTGAGCAACAAAAACACATCCTGCATTAATGTATGCAATAAATCGTCATTAGTAGTGTATTACTTTTGCATTAGAAATATTTGAGGTGTTATTGATGGACTGTTTGAAAAGTTGATTTGACGAGCAGCAGAAATCAGAGTCATTTAACTTCCCAGGCTCCTCCAGAGGTGCACGACTATTTTTACTGAGCAGTTTCACTCCACAGCAGCAGGTCAGAGATGGTGCAGATGGAGGCGACAGCTGTCTGGGCCAAGAAAGTGGTCATGTGATCAATCCGTCTGTCTTGAGCTGGATCCCTGTGCCAGAGGCCAATCCACATCCCCCTCCTCCACAAATCCTTAAACATCCACACCACAAGTTTCCCTCTGGACGGCTAAATGGACGTATTCCAAGATAGTCTCACTCACCCTGTTTTTATGAAATATATTATTTCCCTCTCAGATGGGTTTTCAAGCACCAACAGCCTCACAGATGTATTTTTGGATCTTTCCTTCCAAAAGCGTAGCCCTCAGTGAGAGCTGAGGCTTTTATTTGAGGCCTGTCAAAATGAATGTTCTTGGCTGTGCGTGGACGTATCTGTGCGCTGGCGGCGAGGCTGCGGGAGGCCCTTTGTCCTTTGAGGCGGGGTTGGATGATGATGGATTGGACACAGATATGACCCCAGCCTGACTGTGTTGTGCAAAGAGCAGCGGCGGAATCTGTGCTGCAGCTCAACAGACAATGCAATAAAACGGAAGGGGTGTCTGAGCTGTTACTGTTTGACAGATAGATTGTGTGTGTGTCTGTAAGGTATTGCTCATGTTGTTTTCACAATTACATTCTGGGTAAAATCAAGTCCTCATAACGTAAATTATTACATTTTAGGTGAGGACATGTCTCAAGGTTAGGTTTAGGGTTTAGGGTTTCTCTCTCCATTTTCAAATCCCGTCTCAAAACCCATCTTTTTCTTTGTTAATTTTAGTGATCTTTTTGATACATCGCTTTTTGATGTGTTTTTACCTCTGCCTTGTAAGGTGACCTTGAGTTCTGTGAAAGGTGCCTTTAAATAAAATGTATTATGACGGCTCTCTTCTACTGCCCCGGTGTCTACAGCCAGTCCAGGTACAGCACTCTATATATCATAAATACATGTTTATGTATCATATCTTCTGTCTCATCCCAACAACTACATCAGAAGTCCACATTGAAAAAGTTCACCAAATTAATATAAACACAAAAATGTACTTTACTTGTTGCTATTAGATAATAGGTATGATATGATGATATTAGTAGAATTTGTAAGGACATATATTCTACTGCCTCATCTTTGATACATTGATGGATTAGAGTCATCAGTATTTGATTGTGGGAAACAGTTAAAAGAAGATTCTATTTGGAAATTTTTGACTACTTATTTAAATGTTGTCACCGTTTTGAGGCAATTTAATTTGAAACAAGTCAGAGCCCTCAAGTCAAGTATGGTAACGAACGTAACGTAACGTAACGTAACGTAACGTGAAGTAACTAAAAGTAACGAAAACTTACTAAAACTAACGAAAAGTAACGAAAAGTAACGAAAAGTAACAAAGTAACGAAAAGTAACTAAAAGTACAAAAGTAACTAAAAGTGCAAAAGTAACTAAAAAGTAACTAAAAGTGCAAAAGTAACTAAAAAGTAACTAAAAAAACAGAAGATATAAAGATATATAAACTACCTCGGTATATATGATTTCATCACACGGTGTGACCGTGGCGTGGCATCAAAGTTTGATTACACGCCATCAAAACATGAGGTTCTGTATCTCGGACATATTTGGTCCCGAGTTGCGTGTGCTCGGTCCCGTTCAGTGCGACAACGTAGCCCTAGTTAGGGTTAGGGTTGTAATTAGGGTTAGGCAAGTAGTCACTTTGGTAAATGCAAGTATGTCTCCAGGAAATCAATGTAAGTCTATGTAATGTCATCTGAAGTCATGAAGACATGACTGTGTGTGTGTGTGTTGGGGGGGGGAGCACTCCACACACACTCCCACCTCCCCCTGCACAGATAGCTTGTCAAAGGCAAGGGCAAGGGCAGGCGTAAGTGCCGCTCCACTCTATATCACCCCCGCCACATCCATCACAACTTCACTCAAAATCGTGGCGACAAACTATCCCAGAAGCCAGTGTTATTTCTGGCTTTACAGTGCGGCCGCCGCTGCTTCTGCTGAATATTTGAGGGCTGACAGTTATTTAGAGGTTTGCAAGGTAAGGGAAAAACCTTCTAAGCAAGAATATTTTGTCTTCTCATCACTTTGAAAGGACGAGGGATGGAGCCAGGTATGCTGGGATTTGGGGGTGAGGTTATGGTGTGAGGGGGAAAGGATTATGAAATGTGTGGCAGCTTAAAGATACTGACGAGCTGAAACTTAACTTGTGTAAGGAAGATTGAGTTTCCCACAGAGGTAATTATGTTTTGCGGCTTTTTCCATCTTAAATAACAAAGATGCTAGTAAAGGCTAGCAAGAACATGGGTTTACTCAGTATTACATAAGGTATCCTCAGCTGGAGATTTAGTCATCCATGAGGTTTGGGGAAGAATGGTCAAAAAGGATGCAGAATGTAATTCTTTAACATTAAGAGGAGACTTATTATGCTCATATTCATGTTCATAATTTAAATGTGGGTTATTACTTGAAAAGTTTAACTTGCTCCTATGTTCAGAAAACATCCCTTTCCCTCAGTGTCCATTGCTGCAGCTCCTCTTTCAGCTTCTGTCTGAAACACTTTTAGCTCGTGTCTCTTTAAGCCTTGAAGGCTGAGTGTTACTTATTGTCTCACGTCAACTTCAGTCCACTTGTAAAATTACTTGCATTCCCCTTTAAGAACAGACCTGATAGTAGAAAAGTATGTTATTTATGGGTGCAAAAAAACAAAAACAGAACGTGACCAAACACTTTGTAACAAAGCCTGACAGGTTTTATTTTCTCTCTCATAAATAACACTGAACAAGCATCGTACAGCGATAAATATCAATATTTATACACTGTAAAATTCTCTCTATTACAAAATACAGTATATGTGTAATGCACTTGATACAGATGGGGAAGTATTGCATTTCATAGCACCAAACGGGACCCTTTAAAGTTCATGATCTCATACTGTAGTCCCCTGTAAGAGGACAGGTGTGCAGTTACGTCCCAGACCCAGATTCAGGGTCTTGTGTGGGTGCCTATGAAATATACTTCCCTCAGGAATCAGTTGTTGCATAACTAGATCTAAGTTAAATAGAGCCCACCTAGAAAGAACCAAAGCCTCTGCTGTAAAAACTGCTCGTTTTTCCAAAATCTTTTTTCTGGTCGAGAAGCTGAAATATTATGAAGCGTGCCCGCGGTGGCCGATCAAGTTTCCCGTTTTTATATTTTCGAATCAAACACGGTGTAACGTCCACTTCTCTCCCACTTCTGAGCGGAACAGCTGCACGATTCACACTTTATTTGGAGAGTAGGTACAGTCCACTGCTGTCAGATGAAAACCTTGTGCATTTATATTTTCCCATTTAAACTAATTTCCATGCCTTTAAAAGTGAGGAGACGAGAGTATATTTCACGAAGCCCGCAGCCATAAAAACATGCTCTCGTCTCTCTCTCTCCGTAAACGTTCAATTCAAGTAGGACGCTGGAAAAATGCTCAGGTGCAATTAGCAAGATTTTCATGTAACAGGAGTGGGAGGTTGATCGCAATTATTAAGTGATCAGCGGGCTAAGTGACTCTCCGAACAAAGCGTTGAGAAGCTGAACAGGCTGTTCTGATCTCAGAGGTGGCGTCTCACTTCCACGTCTTAGTCAACGCAGAGATGTCCGTCAGAGGCAGGAGGAGGTAAAAGGCAGGTCGAACATTGGAACGTGGGAATGTTGAAACTCAATCTTACAGAGGAACGTGAATCGACCAACGAATCAAATGCAGTTGACAAATATGTCTGGAACTTTGGATGCGAACGGCAACTCCTCAACAATTGGCTGAAGATCTTATTGGTAGGACTTCTATCTGATTAAAAATTTTTTTTTTTTGCTCTTGACTTTCAAACATTATTGCTAAATTCAGACAGGAAGGGGCCCTTTCAACCAACATATAGCATGAGAATAACTTGACATCTTTTCAGACCGACAGCATGGAATGTGGGCAAACATTAACTCTGACTTAAAAAAAAACAACAACATGCATAACATAAAAATTCAAAACAAAAAAGAATTTTGAACCGATGTAGGGACATAAAAATGGATATTTCATATAGGAGCCCTTTATATTCCTCAATCAAATTTTGACTGGGGAGCAGCATCACAATAATTGATGTAAAAATAAAAAAGTATCATCACATTCATCACTTTAGTGTTTGATTGTCAGCTTCTGAGACCCATGTTCCATCTCCTGACCAAACAAACCCCTTCCCACTTTAACTTATCTTTATGAAAATAATGTTGTCGTGGACTGTGCATACGAATATGCACGATGAGAGTATGTTGATGTGTCATCAAGAGAATAAACATTAGGATTCTTCACAGGTCATTTCTATCATTTTCAACATTATTAAGTAATAAAATAAAGTCATAAGTCACACAGCCTCAGCTCAGGTGGAGCCAGTGTTACAATGTCTAATAAACTTTATCAAATTATGGCACATAGAAAATAACAGCCTCTTTATCTCATCAAGCTTACTCCTCTTATGTAAGTAAAACCCCCAAAAAACAGCTGTGTGTTATTTTGTCATGCATGACATTTCATCTCTGATTAGTTTGGTTTCAGCACTGTAATATATGACATTCACACTTCATCACTGATGTATTGCACAGCATTGTCAAAACTATCTTAAGCAAAAACTATGTATTAAATTTTAAAAAAGCGAATGTAAAACCAAGGTAGTCATAACCTTTCAAAAGAAAGCACAGCCACATGCTCAGTTTCTGCAGCCGAGCATGTGGCTGTGCTGCTGAGGAGCTGCTCGCACTGTGCATTTCCACTTTCCTGCCAGACCCGTTC
Organism: Hippoglossus stenolepis; assembly: GCF_022539355.2. Taxonomy (NCBI): domain Eukaryota; kingdom Metazoa; phylum Chordata; class Actinopteri; order Pleuronectiformes; family Pleuronectidae; genus Hippoglossus; species Hippoglossus stenolepis. The sequence continues at coordinate 10,096,134 of NC_061499.1, forward strand.
CTGAGTTTCCTGCTGTGAATTCTGCTCCCCTCTCCAGCTGCTGCTTCTCAAAACTGCAGAAGTGCTAAAATGATCTGCGGGCAGGGGGAGGCCAATTCAGCTGATGTGGTCATAAGCAAGTCAGAGAGGCCTGTAGGACTCACTGCTCCTCGCCCCGCGCCGTAGTCCAAAAATAAGACACTTCAAAATTAACTGGACTAAAAAGCCAAATTTTTACAAAAATATTATTAATGCCCTTATTATTTACATCATTCTAAATTAACACGGGACGTCGACAAATCCTAAAATATCCTGAAATTAAATGAAAACAGATGTAGTATGAGTTAAAGGTGCATAGGTTGGCATTCTTTTGACACTGAAAACAATTCCTTGGTTCTCTAGAAAGCTCCAGATTGCACATTCATAGTTTTAGCAGGCAGTTAATGCCAACAGTTTTTTTTTTTTTCACATGACTCACTCACTCATTCAGCCACTGCTGATTTCTCTTAAAATCCTAATTTCATTGACATCTCCTGTAACAGTAAATGTTAAGTACCTTGATGAAAATAATACAAATTAAAAATAAATTCCCACAATAATATACCTTGAATCTATTTTCATCAACAGCTTTTCTTCAAAGGCGCGTGGTCCCAATACAAAAAAAAAAAGATGTACCGACTGAATACGTACACTTGAGTTTTCTTCACATGGGTGAAGATGTACCACTCCACCACCAACAGGGTTTTGGGCCGTGTCTCAGACGGCTCCCTTCAGATCTGTCGTCTTACAGCTCAGTCATAGGAGCTACCACCTCATGTAGTTAATTGAGGGTCACACCACATTAACGCAGTTTCCACTTCCAGCTGTCGCCCTCTTGCTGCAGTAGCTGAAGCTGCTGTGATTGGTGGAGGACCCGTTCATGTGGGACGACTTCAGCTCCATCTGGCACGCGGCGAGGGCGGCGTTGAGCTCTACCTGAGCCCGGTGTACGACGTAGAACATCAGGCCGATGCTGATGACAATCTGCACAAGACAGGAATTCATGTTTTGAGCACAGTGTGGTGTGGTGAACTGGCCTGCCTCATGTTCTGAGGTGTTTCAAATATTTTGCTCCATCAATAAATATCCCTGTGGTATAAGGACAAAAATATTAGATTCACTTCTCTTGCTACCAGCTTCTCTAAAGCTCAATCACTGAGACCTCGTGTCTTGTTTGTTTAAACTGCACAAAAACTGAGGAGTAACATTCTTAATTTACCATAAATAGGGGGTTATGTTCCGGTCTATTTCTCAGCTGCGAGCAGTTGGCAGGCAGCCAGAGGACACTGGGATGGTAATGTTCCACAAAGGCGTATTTCCCGAAATGTGAAAACTAGTTGTTTACAGTGACATCATCAGCTGTTAAAAACTGAGCATGCAACCTTCCTTTCAATTTTCAAAATCTATTGACCGAGGACAAGTCATGTCATGTTCAGTTCTGCATGAGACACTGATACCTTGAGCAGACCCTTGACCTTTGAACGTCACAGAGAAGCCTCCCTGTTCCCTGAACACTTGTGGGGGTTAAATGAAGCTGAGCAGGTGGTGGGGATGCAGTGACAACTTGACCTTTGGAACCAGATAGAATTGTGGGTATAGTTTGCACAAGTTAATAGTGTTTAAAATTCGCACTCTGGCAGTTTACGTAAACTAAATATTTAAGGAGGAAACTTTTGCACTGGGTTTTGCACAGTGGGACACAGTGTGAGAGGATTGGTTGACATGATCTATGTATATTAGGAAGCAAAGAAAATACACCGATCAATCAACACCTTATCTTTTCCCGGTGACAGCATACCAGTTTGACACAACAATGCTGCTCACATGTTGTTCTTAGAACGGTCGAACAGGTATTACAGCATATTGTTATCTTTACTCTATCTGCAACAACTCACCTGCAGGGTGAACACAAAGTAGCCGCTGATGCTCTGCTCAGCGATGACGTCCTCCATGGTGCGGAGCGTGGTGCCCAGGTAGGAGTTGAGGAGCTGGGTGGGCAACAGACCCACAGAGGAAGCCACCAGGTAGTTTGGCAAGGACACATCTGTGATCTTGAGACGGAAGCAGCGATAACAAACAGGTTTACAATTGAGATAAAATCACATGATTTAAGCACTTTGATTGACATGCAAACATGACAGTCAGCTATTACACATTCATATTTAGGATCAGGGTTGAGGACTTTTGCGAGCATTTTGACATTTTCATGGATTTCGGAGGGAATAATTCATGGATCTTGATGATAAAAGAATCTGGCACATTCAGGGAACTGATGTTTATGAGTGTGAGCAATCTGGTGCAGCTTGATTGAATTTAAGGGGACTGTTGGGGGAGGCATGTCCTCCACTGTGGACCTTTCTACTTTCATTTATAAAAACACATTTAAAATTACTAGATATTGATTTTTATTTGGATCTGCACCAAACTGCAGATACATACACACATACACACACAGACACACACCTGCTAACTAACACAGACGAAGATATAACCTCTTCGGCGGAGCTAACTACTGCAATGAATCCCGGGTAAATGAGTTAACACAGGCTTAGTTCAGGTCATCCTCATCTTTAACTTATGTTTGGCAGCCTCTACTCCTTGGGTGCATTATATTTGTATTCCTGATGACAGTGACAATCGTTTTAAACCATTTGACACAATTGTGTGACAAAATCATTCATTTTCAGCCAAATTAACCACAAACAATCTGAAACACAGATCCTCAGATTCTGGTTTAATTCCCTAAGACAAGCTGTCACACATCCAGCTCAGCGTATCATCTCATATCTCCAAACAGCCACCTACATACAAACAAGTGCATACGTCGCTGTCACCCTTGATCCCTTGATTAACTGATGACATAAGCTGATGCGTGTTTGTGCCGGCTGTGTGAGGATGTGACCTTGGCACTGTGACTAGGCTGTGGCTGATAGCAGCATGTCGGAGGCAAAAGGACAAGAAAACATTCATGCTAGATCCAATCCAAGTGTCTCCTCGCAGTGATAAAACCCAACCTCCACTCCTGTTATCACAACACGCACTGATAAGACCTTGACTTACAGCTCACAGGACACTGACATTAGCAAAACCTGGTTAATCTTTAGTTGTTTTTCCTCTACAAGCATTTTTAAACCCCAATGTGATCATGTAGCCGTCACTTCTACTTGAAACGTTAACACTGACGTGTCCACACTTTGTGTCAACACAGTCAAAACGCCTTCAGCCAATCTCTTGGCCCGGCATGTGAGCCTGTGAGAAATGCACAAGAAAAAAAAAAAAAGAAGGAATGCATTCTCTTTCTCTGAGCCGTCAACCCTTGAGTCGTGAAACACATGTCCTCTGAGGTCTCATCCCACCCAAGACATGGAGCAGCTGCGGCATGGGAAGGCTAGGAGTTGGTATTTGTATAACCACGCAAGAGAATTCCCACTGAACCTCCTGCTCGTTTCTGAACACTGTTTCAAGATAATCTGCAAAAACAAGGGCAAAAACAGCCCATCCTTGGCTTGACCTGATTTACTCAGAGCAGCAGTGATGCAGCTCTAAGTTTGTGCTTGTAAACAAAACAGTAAGTAGGGTATCTTGACTGCTTAGTAAATTTCAGGTTTGCTATTGTGATGCCATTTCCCCTTTTTTTTTTTAAATCGAGACACACAGGGAGTTTGTAAATCTGCACAAACATGTTTGACTGGAGTTACGAAGCAATTCATCACATGATAAATTCCCCAACTGCTTCGTTAGCTCATTATTATAACAGTAGAGCAATGGAGCCAGGTTGGCTCTGCAGTCATAAAGGTTATAACGCTGCAATGAGATAAAAATCATCCTTTATTATCCAATTACAGTTTTATAAAATACATGTGGGGATCTGAATATTTAGACCTCATCCTCACAGGATTCACAAATATTTTTTCCTGAGCTGTCCCTTTGTTTTGCTAACTGCTGCAGTATCTGTGTCGTTTTAGGTTACCTGCCATAATGTAGCATCGACCACTTCAGCAAAGGGAAGTGGGGGGCACAGTGAAATACGGCCTCACCGTGAAAGTGCTCACCAAGGGCAGAGAGAGAGAGAGACAACACATAACTCTACTTTGAGCCAGTACTCGCCCACGATTAGTTTCACCAATTATAGTGGGGGAATTAAGACCATAAAGATACAATATCAGCTCGGCGAAATAATTAAACTCCAGGTGAGATGGATTACAAGGTGTGCGAACTGAACCCTCTGAGCCAGGAAGTGATAATGTGGCAGAGGAGGCAGGTAGAGTGAGGGATTTAAATTATTAACTTGCTGGAGTTGAATAAACTCTCTGGCGAGGGCACCATTCTACTGTTTACCACTCCAGCTCAAAAGTTGAGTTTCTTCAACATAAGCCATCTTCGGTTTAGTTATAAACAATCTAGTATAATAAAATAAACACCAGTTTGTTGCAGAGACACGTGTATCTGAGTATATGACGGTCAATACATTACAGGAAATTGAGGAACAGAAAGGACACAGCAAGAAGTTTATTTTAACTATAAAGTATCCTGCATGTGACATTTCCTGGTAGCAAATGACATATTTAAAGGAACCTTCTGAAAAGTGTAATGTGAAATGATATTTTATTTTTTAAACTTATCAGTATCAGGCTAAACATCCTGTGGTGTTGAGGCTGTTGTTAGATTAACTTCACACTTATATAGACGCAAGACTCTCCCTATTCCACGCTTACACTATCTATAAAAGGCAACAATGCCCAAAAAATATCTTCACAAAATGTGGTGTGGAAATCAGGATTTGATGCGTGATATTTTAAAGCAACATTAGTTAATCGACTCACAACAAAAGAACCAAACATTTGATATGCCTTCATATCTATAAACTCCACAATGAGTCAAACTCAGACAAAGTGCACACACAAGTTTCAAATCACCAGCGGAAATATGACAAATTCAAACAAGAAACTTTGGAAGTTGGGATCATTTCCCATGAAGTGTGTGTTTGCTTTTCCCTGGAGATAATTACCATGAAAAGCTCAAAAGCAATTTGTATAAGACAGTAAATTAGCTTGTAATTAACAGTCTGAGTGATTGAGTGGCACCTATCACGCCAGTGAGGGTGATAACAGCTGGGCAGCGCTACATAACGTGTCTGTTCCTTTGACAAGTCATTTACACTTTTACAGAGTGGAACAGAAAGATCAATGTTCAGCCCTGAGTCACACTATATAGATATTTTAACCTTTGCTCTCAGAGCTATGTTCCAACACGGAGCCTGCGGTAAAAACCAAAGACAAACAGAGCCTGTTTAAGTCATTCAGGCAAGGAAAAAACTCTGCTAGACGTGTTAGTCCTGTTTCCAAAAAATAAATCTCTTTTACAGTTTAACTGCTGCCCACACTGTGGAAATAATACAGAGGAATCATTCATTTGTATTTCAATCTTGGAACTGCAATATGATCCTAAATTTAATTCACAGTTCTATCCCCAGTGGCCCAAAAACAACTTGTGGGGGAAAATGCTTTTTTTAACAAGTTTCTTTGACTTTCTATTTAATGCATGTAGCATTGGAATCCAAGATGCTTCTCAGATAGCAGTGACTCAGACAATGTACTCGTACGGCAAAGTGCCTGTGGTGCTGCTTGCACCCACAGTCAGCTGATTCTGGGATGATCTCATATCACTGCTGCCAAATGACTATTTTCACTTATCTGAGGTGTTGTCATGTGATGTTCAATGTAAATTTAAAAAACCAAGGCTATTTCTTATATTATTATTCACCCCATAAACTGCATGTTAGCACTCTACTATTAATCATCATCATTCTGAACATCCAGTTCCATTAACATGTGATGCACCAACAATTATATCTAATACTGGATTTTAACATATAATTTGAGTGGTACTGTATGGAATATATTTATTCATTATATTCCCTCTTAATAACAATACAAGACAAAAAACATTTTGCAAAAGGCAGCTAATCAAGCTAGTGGTTTGTTTACCACAATTAATTTGGTGCGTCATCTCTCCTCACACAAATGTGATTCACAATTACTGATCAACAAAAATAGAAAACATCTCCACTCCAGTGCAAAGCCTGTAATAATCACGTAAAACAGACAATGTACGAGAGCAGCGCTGATGTTGTTTCCACCTCGTGCGTCTGAGAGTCAGACATGTCCTCATGGTATAATGGCATCCTGGAGACAGCAGGATGTACCACAGAGGCGGTAAATTAGCAGCTAGTCAGAGTGTTTGTGTACAGATTATGTCACCATCATAATTTCACACTTATACTAAATGCAGTCCCTAAACTTAACACGTGTGTAGTTGGGCTCTTGAAGATAGATGAAGTCTGACTCATGTGTATTAAGTAATCAAGTAGTAGAAGTAATAATGCAGTAAGGACTACTGCGTACTTCTGGGGCGGTACGTCAACATGATGGCCGCGGGCATCACAAACATTTATTTCAAATTTCTGTCTGTGCCACTCAACACTGTCTGGGATATTGTTGCTTTAGGTTGCTTTACACAGACAAATATTTATAATATTTTGCTTCCTAATGTATGTGGATGAGGACGGAACAAGATAACGGAGTAAAGTAAAACCTCTAGATACTATGGATTTAAAATATACTGGAATTAAATAAAAAATTGCAGAAATGATGCAACTCAAGGAATGTTTATTGTCTCGTGGTTATGGGAGTGTGTGCAGAGCTGTCAAAAGCCAAAGCTGAGCAGCCAATGAATCTCCAAGCTGCCGAGAAATGTCTTAACAAATCAGTCACCCCAGAAAACTGGTTTTGCAGCATGCAATTACTATGCTTGTGAAGCACACTTACGTCATCTCCTTTTCCTGCCTCGGGCCTGTGCATCAACTCCTCCACGCTTTGAGCTATGAATGCCTTTCAAGTTCCCCACTTTGCACACACTTCTGCATGTTTGTGCAACTGCTTTCCTTCCACACTATTTTAAATCCCTTCCCATCAAACATTTTTGCATAGACAATGGAATTATGTAGAAAACTGAAGCTCAGCGTAAAAGAAATGTAACCTCAAATAAAGAGAAGAAATCATTAATCCATTAACCTGAGAAATCATTAATTTGATGATGACTTTTAATCCAGTTGCTGTCAGACATGTCAGTGGTTGTAAAATGTGTGTTCTGTGTGGTATTTACGTAGGATAGAGTCCAACTTAACTCAAATAAACAGAACTTTGTACTTTTTGACCAAGTTGATCCTTGGACACATTTCCATGTTAGTTAAATTGTCGTGATTTTAAAGTTTTGGATGAAAGTTAAATTTGACCAGCCTCATATTTTAACTGCGAGTATTTATCTAGACTGACATGAAAGCCCTGTCAGATCTAATATTTGTATATACATGTATGTAGATATGTCATGTACAATAATGTACAGGTTTTATGAGTTCGTAGCCAAAACATTGTAGAAGCTATTTCACCTATTTTCTTGTGAATTTTTGTCTTTTTATTTCATTATTTAGTCTTTAACAAGCTTCTTACTGTTGTTAATGGGACAAGCTAACATAAGACAAATATATGATGGGAATTCCAACTCCATGTGAGAGGTGAGGTATCAATGAGTTGACTGTGAAGGGTAATCAGCCAGTATACATTATTCATGACACACATGAATGTCAAGGGCCTCAGGTTAAATGTAGCCGAGAGCGATACCCTGGAACTGCTCCGCTTTACACCAATCAGCAACAATATAAAGAAACAGTTTTAACTTTGTGGCGGATTTGTGTATTTTTTTAATTAGTCAAGCCATTAAAAATAAATGAAACTACAAAATTGCAGTTTGCTGTAGTTCACATGGTCAAATTTACTTGAATGAAAATAAAATGCTGACCATTTAAGATTATGTAAAAATCATCAAGTTTTGAACTAAAATTGCTCTAAATATGCAAACCCAAATTATGCAATAAAACAGCAATACTTCAAACTGAAAAAATAATTCATGTCCTTAGGCGACAATAGATTCATTTTTAATCGAAACACTTCCTCTGCCGACAAGTGAAATGGGGTTCCTTCCTCTGCGGGCAATACAGGAAGTATCACATGTAACCCCGCTTCTGGCTACATCGGATTTCCTGTGAGGCAGGTTGGCCTAACCGCAAGAAAATTATTTCTCTTTAAAATCAAATCCAGAATCTTGACTGGGAGTGATTTGTTGAGCCGTCCTCCAGTAGGTTAATGAGCTCTGCTCGTGGCGGGTCCACTGCTGTGAGTGGATGAGTTTATAATGGACACTGCAAAGACTGTCTAATGTCCTTCTGAAGGGAAAAGGAAACAGCTGACTGTGGTGTTTTTTCATACTCACCGAGAAAACTGCATTTTGAAGCCCAAAGGGAATGGGGGTGAGTCTCGCTAAGGCCACAACTTTCAGTCCACTTCCTCCCTCCACCACTCGTATGACAGCACTGAGCTGTTCACTGTTCCCAACCTTGTTCAGCACCCAGTCAGTCAGTAAGCGCTTGCAGACCAGGTGTGCCACAAAGGTCCCTATTAACACTCCCACCATGACCAGTCCCATGCCCAGCACAAAGCCGTAGAGGTAGCCAGCTGCCACATTAAGAACAATGTATCCCCATCCGCATGGGAACGACACAATAATCAAACCAACTATGAAGAGAAAGGCCCCGACGAGGCTGTCCAGGCTCTCCACCCAGAGCAGGAGGTCCTTGAGGTATTGGCGCACGAGGGCGACCGAGGAGAAGCACACGGCGGTCAGGATGCACGCCAGCAGGGCCCCCTTGAAGCAGAAGGTGGTGATGCAGCAGGGGTGTCTGAAGTCTCCCCCACCACCGGCGAAGCTCATCCCCCCAGGGTCACCGGTCACCTCCGGGTCACCGTCCGACTTCCCCACTCCGGCTCCTCTCTCATCGAAGGCGCTGCAGATCAGGATGTCGATTTTGTCACAGTCCTCTGTGGCAGTCCTCTGCAGCCAGCGGTTGAGCTGGATCTGAGCCTTGCCCACTGCATGCTTCACAAGCTTGGTGAGCAGCTGCACGGTCGTGGCCCCTGACACTGACATGTTGGCCCTCAGAGGAGCTCCGGGGGCAGCAGATGAAGGGTCCCACCTGGAGACAGCTGTGATGTTAAAGGTTTCAGTCAGTCTTCACAAACTTTATGTTGGAGATGGCTTCACTCTGCAACTGTGCAATGAGACACACACGTGAAATCCGTCACTGTCCTTGGCCATCACACGAGGTGTCCGCTTTAACCGTGTTTATCTGGGGTCCACCCGCGGGGCTACGTGCCGGTCCGACCACTTGAAAGAGCCACTTTTAACACCTCTGTCTGAGAAACTCGCCATGTTCAGAGTTGTTGTCCCCCCTCCTCTCCTCCTCCTCCTCGGCTTCAGGACAGATGATGGAGGCGGGGGTCAGGACAGCAGGACACGAGCTGCGAGGGCAAACAAATCCGACACGTCCCCGGACTGAGACCAGGAGCAAAACAAACACAAACTTTTTCCAGCAGCAGCAGCAGCAGCAGCAGCCACACGGAGCTAACGTCAAGCCACTAGCATGAATCCCAGCGAGGCTAACTTACTCCCGTTAGCTAACTAGCTCTCCGTGTGGATAAACTCCACGGCTGCAATGCACGGACTCGAGCGGGACCTTGCAGCTCCTGTGCACCCGGACAACAGAGCGGCGGGGTCGGGTGTGAGGACGCACTTGCTCGGGTCTCCGGTGGCGGGCTGTCGTGGCTCCTTCTCGCCGTCTCTCCTCCGCGCTGGAAGCCGCTGATCGGGCTCCTCGACCACTGTTTGTGTCCCAGAATGCCAAGTAAACCCGGGGCCACGTGACACGCCGCCGCGCCCCCCTCCTCCAATCACAGCGATCCCGGCGGTCCATCGCGAGAGTTCACCACAGACCCTGTTTGTTTTGGATCAAGTCTGTGAACAACACACATCAGCCACATAAGCAAACACAACTACTACACAACCATGTGATGCTGCGATCAATCACGTCAGCTTCTTACTGTTTCACTTTAAGTATTTAGAGCAGCTATTGAGAAATGATCAATTAACAATGAGGTTGTATCCAGTTGCTCAGGAGCCAATAATGAGTTGTGTTAATTAAGAGGAGGAAATATTTTCAGAAATTATGCTTAAATCAGCATAATGGTGACAGTGGTATTCACATTAGATTAAGGTTAGGGCCGGACAAGTACTGTTGCTTCTCCCTACTTCTTTTCGACATCATGTACGTCTCTCGTTGAAAGTCTGTTTATTATTTATTGTTGTTTTGTTCTTTCTTTGTTTTCTTTTCTACATATATATTTTATGTTTTTTTTAAGGGTTCGAAATAAATAAACAAATCAAATCAAATCAAGTCATAAGTAAGATGTAGAGATATCACACTGTACATATACTCACAACAAAACAAAAGTATCACCGACAAAATTATTTTAAAAGTTAGGCAGATGTTACTCATTAGGCAGAATAGTGTCTGTCAGATTTCTCATGAATTTTCCCTACACTCTGTTGTCAGTTTATGTGGAGCACACAGCTGAAACTAGCACAGTCAGATACAACAATAATCTCCAATGAATCCTCCCTTCATGAAGAATGTTAAGGATTTTCTTTTTTTAGCTGCCACTTGTCAATACAATGTCATGTGTGCGATATGGATTAGAACATTTTACCAAAGCATGACCGTACATTTTACAGTAACTTGGCTTGAAGCTCAATTTATGGACTTTTTATCTTGTTGTGTTGTTTAACAGGCTCCATGTTATATTAGAATGATAATTATAGCCTAAATCAATTATATATTATAATAATCTTTACTTGCAATGTAACTAGCAACTGCAGTCATATAGTGGAAAAAAATACATTTTCATTTAAATGTATAGGCATACATAAAAATAAATTACCTTAAAACTTGTTTTGTTTTTTAAAGTGCAAGCATTTTAAATAAAATTGTATAGACATTATTTATTCAGGTAAGTCTTATTTAAAAACAATGTAGCGCACAGTATATATTCAAATTAATTGCCAGTAACCGATGCATTTTATATTGATCTTCTCGTATAGATCTTCTCCTGTAGCCTGGTTCTGTGAGCATATTACAGTAGCCTGAAGAGAATCTCCTTGCTTGGCATAAATAAATTCATAATGAGGGGAGTGAAGCAGACAATCGGTGCATTCATGCAGCTACCACTGCTCAGCCCCTGGCTCGCCCAGCTGTGGGTGAAGGAAGGTAGTAGTCCCCAAAAAAACTTTGTGCAGCACTATTATGAGTGTTTGTCACTGAAAAACGTTCTCACTAACGACCTGGACTGTTGATGATAATATATCCTTCAATCTACGCACATTAAAAACGATTTTCTTTAGCTTCATGTTGGATATTAGTATTTTTGTGTGCTCTCATAACAATCCACTAGAGGGAACTGTTACACAGGTTTTTACAAATAGCCAGTATCTTGTTGTCTTTAATTTATATGATGGCTGCTCTGCACCGATGTGGAAACATTTAATATATAGTCACATTAATTATCAGGGTTGATTCATAAAAATAAAAACTTTTTCAACATAAATTTGGGCCACACCAACATGAGCTGAAATGATTAATTTGTGTTTCTATTTGAATATATTTTGATATTCAATTTACAAAGTAAAAATGTGAATTTTCCCACATATGTTTTACCATTTGTTGTCAATGAGAATCCTACACAGCAAGTCCAGTGCAGTGTTTAATTAACTCCCACAGAGTTGATTTTAACACTTTCCAGTTTCCAGTGTTTTCCAGAGGTAAATTGACATTTTGAAAATAGAAAAACATTTAACATTATGCCAGAGTTCCTTCTTCAACTCGCAAAACAGTTAAAATAACACGTAGTTCCGTTTATCTTCACTGTTGGGTATTGTTGGTTTCCCTCCTTAAAGTGTTCCTGAAATGAAAAGGATTAAATGCGTTTACATATTAGGCTCCAAAAAAATCTCAGAGGACTGAAATATTAATTAATATCATACACACAGCTTTGTCGTAACATTTTATGAAAGCCCTGACATTTAAATTCGACTATTGCGAGTTCTCATGAGACGAGTTGCAGCAGTTGTGAATGAGTAACTCACGAGTTCTCACGAGAACTGCAGCACTAAATAGGAAGAGTATAACAGGGGAGATTTAGCCTAAAAACATGGTGTAAATGACGCAGTTTTGAGTCGAATGTGAATGTCGGGGCTTACGGACACTTGGATTACACAACAGGAGCAGTATGCAGGCATTTAATGTTTTTTTTCTGTTGTTTTTACACGTTTGAAGAGTGGTCGCCATTGACTTCAATTGTGTTGGATTTGGCTGCAACACTATTTACCCCTGAAACTCCAAAAGTGTTTTGTGGACTCAAACACTTCACCCACCTCTCCATCGGCATAGTGGTGAGTAGATACTGAGTGAATTTTCATTTTTTTGGAGAACTATCCCTTTAAGAGACTATCATATGGCTATAAGTCTTTTTCTTTTACTTAAAAAAAATTATCCAGATCACATCTTTAAGACAAGATACTTGTTGCAGCGGCAGAAAGTCAAAACGAGGTAGACAAGAGAACACGTGAATGTATAAAATATAATAAAAAATAATCAAATACAAAGAAAAGGAGCCTATGCATCCTCCTTTTCTTTGTATTTTACTATTTTTGTGACTCAAATTTGGGGAAATATTAGAACATATTTCAGTGATGGATGCTGGGGTGGACAGGTTTGGACTCATCACAACATCAACAGACAAATGACAAATACAAAACAGAAACAGGCTGTCGCTTATATGTCAGGCAGTCTGGTAATATATTGTCAAAATAAAAGCACATGAATCTCAGAGTTAGTTGAGAGAAGTGGCAGTTTGCGTGAGCCCAGTGCAAAATGACAGATCTCAGAATAATGAGACCATGTTTAACATTTAAAGGGACAACATTACAGCCATTTTCCATGATCACATACATGAAGTTAAGGGTTAAATGGTGGGACTATACTTGGGGAGTGGGGTGTGTGTGTGTGTGATTGCTGTTGGTTTGACAGCAGCTAGGGGTCGCTGTGTCTGTGTCTGACCGGTGGCAGCGATCAGATAAGAGGCTGAGACGCTCGCATTCCCCTGCAGTTCACTACTGGAGCCTGATCTGTGGTGATGGATTGTTCAGAGGAGGTTCAGTCTGTGTGCGAGGAGCCCTGCGCTCAGCTGGAGCTGAAGAAGGGGATGTCGATTTTCATTGATGTGAGTAAAACATGTTTAATGATCCTTAGAGAAAAAATAATGACTTTAATATTCACTACTGCTGCTTACATTTAGATTTTGTGATAATCCGCAGCTTATCAAAGCAGGACAAAAATTAATGTAAAACTATCATGAAAGCATTTTTCTTTGTATTTGGAGAAAAATATGCATTTTTGCTTAACTTTCAGTGATTTATTTCTTGGAGGTTTTGTATCACCTGAGTTCATGTGGAACCCTGTTGTGTATGCAGGGTACAGACAGTTCCCTATGGGATGAATGAATTTGACAAGCCTGACCTTTAATTTAGCCTCTTGCTCTCAAAGCCTGGTCATCCATTTATATGTCGTTGTTCAGGAGCAAATACCAAGTTACTGTAATTGTTGACTTTTTTAAATCTCTAATGCTAAAACTTTCATATTCCCTTAACGTGTTGTGGATTTATTTATTAAAATCTAATGCCATGTATGTATCACTATAGTTTGTGATCTTCTTCAAGTGATTCTCTCTCTCTCTCTCTCTCTCTCTCTCTCTCTCTCTCTCTCTCTCCCCGTTTCATTGCACTGCTTTGTTCCTATCTGCCACCTAATTATATTAAACCCACATTTCTCCGCTCTATGTCATTAAATTCCGTGTCTTCACTATGAACCTGTTTGTGGCTCGGGTGGATGCTCACATGGGAGATTTATATGAGAGCAGGAAGTCGTATATATAGATCACATCAAACGTCTCACTGATGTTGACGTATGTGGAACTGACTGACAGGGAGTGACACCCCCGTCATGTTAAGAGACGAGCTGGTCGACGGCCTGGATTCTGTTATCTATTGACTTCTCTCTGTATGAGTTTCTGCACACTGGCTCTAAATAGTCTTTACTCCTGCCACAGGTTGTGTCTCCGTGTCTTTATCATTTTGATGGTGTTTCGGTGCCAGAGTTCCACTTCATTAGCGGATGTACTCGAGGGGGGAAAAACCCATTCCTATTCTGGGTTTGTTTAATTAATTGTTCTCATTGGATGTAAAAGATTAAACAGGATGAGACAAGAAAATGAGACCAAATCGGTACAGGGTTCGAAGCAGTGACGGTGTTATTATTATCTGAATCATCAATGTGACACGTACATGAGCAAGTAGATGTATAGATGAGTAATTGGAGAGCTGGAGGGCTGTAAACAACATTTATTTCCATTGTTGATTAATCTGCAGCTCATCAGCGACACAGTGAATAATATTCATATTCTCATCAAGCCTCAGACAATCTCATGAATTAAATCATATCCAAATGAATAGAGTAGAGCACATACCTCTGCCAAGACCCAACAGTCCCCTTATGAAACCACATTAAATGTGATAGATCCAGATTTGTATTAAGCTCTGCTCTACACACTTGTAGAGATCTGTCCCCTAAACATGCCTGGTTTTATGTCCAATAAGATCCATGAATTATTCTCAATTGTAAATCCAGGAGGAAGTTGAAAAACAGCCCCAATCTCACAATGTTAAAGAAAGTGAAAAAAGTCCTGAATCTACACAAAAAATATATATAACAGTAATAAAGTTGGAATCATCAAATACTTGGTAATCTTTGCTTTAAAATTGACTTCAGTGACCATGAAAAACGCTGCTGATTAGACTTGTTGATCAACTAAGCTATTGATCGTCACAGTTCTAGACGAATGAAGACGGTTTCGATTTGGGACATAGACATGAGAATTGATTGTTTCCACGTTGCAGTTTACAGTGTCTTCTTTCCTCTGCCTTCATTCACTCCTCACACAGCCGCTCTGCACTGTGGCCTCGTACAGATAAATGAAGCAGTGCTGAATTCGACTGACTGCTGATGGGAGTTAGATGTGGATAAAAGATGAGTGAGAACAGAGAGGCAGCAGGTCTGTAAGGATGTTGGACAGAAATTAAGTGATTGGCAGGAAAGATTTAGAGAATCAGCCGAGTACTAAAGAACAGGGGGTGTAGTTTTAAATTTGCTTCTTTATCCTCATGTCGACCGAGTCCAAGGAGGGAACCACTTTGTGTTTGGTTTCAATTTTACATTTTAGATCTTGCACATAGAGGATTATAGTCAGATTCCGCCTGCGGGGATGATGTGTAAATACACTCTGCTCAGATTCTGCTTCAGTGCCAACACGAGATGAGAAGATGCTATTTTGAGGTCGGTGGCTCGAACCTTTTCAAGCTGATGTGGTCATTGCCACTCTTACTTTCATCTCGTCTGGACTGTGGGGCAGCGCTATCAATAATTTAATGACCCACTGAGAGTGTGATCGATGATCCCCACTTACACACACTCACAAACACACACTTATCTGAACTTTGATGATGGGAAACCTGACAGTCCTCTTTCTTCTCCCTCTCGTTACAGATTTTACGGCGAGCTGATAAAAACGGTAAATATCACACAAACACCCTCATGCGTCTCTGGCGTTTTCCTTCGACGCCCTCACTCTGGTGTGTGAAATCAGATGTACAAGTTCCTCAATGAAATTCTGATCAGGGCTCTCTGGCCATACGCTTTCCGTTTCCATGGAAACAGGAAACTGACCATGCCCACAGAGGCTCACAATCAGTGTGTAAATGAAGACGGACTTCAAGAGTCTTTACTAGTTAGACACTTTTATCACTGCAGTCCACACTTAACAACTTCAAGGTTTTAGAGCTGGAGGCTCAACACAGATTCTGCTGTTGTTTCACCTTCGCTATCTTCTGCTTGTGCAGTGTAAACATACAAAAATAAATATATTTGTTGATAACTAGAGACAGCAGGAGTCTGAATTCAAGTTTCTACCCATTCATCCTGCTCCAACCTGTCAACCTAAATACTCAGATGAAGAGAATCTGAGAGGAAGTCAAATAACACTGTGGATCTGCAGCTTTTATGGCACACAGGCCTTGCATTTTAATTTACTAAGTCTGATTTATGAAGATAACTCAGACTATGAAATGTTGAATGAAATAAAAATCCTTTGAATTCCAGTGATAACATTTTTAATAATTCACAAATGTTCTAATGGCGCATGCAGTCGACCTACTTATTGAGATAACTAATACATTAACTATTATACATCATTGAAATGAAAATAAATTCTGGATTCATTTCGTATTTCTTTGCTGCAGAAAGGAGAATAATTTGACATTTTGGGAAACATGCTTTCCCAGAGTTAGATCATAAGAAGAAGAGATGGATCATGTTGACAGCTGGATGGTTAAAGTAGAAGCGTATCTGTTCTGTCAGGTGTGCATGAGACAGACGAGTAAAAGACGTGTCTAAAGCACCTCCTGTTCAGAGATGCTGTCAGAGGTGCTGGTGGATGATGGTTTTCTTACCTCCAGACAGAGCCAGGTTTGCTATTTCCCCCTGTTAAAGTCCTTGTGCTCAGGAAAGTTAACCAGATGTGAGCTGTAGCTTCATATTTATTATTTAGTATCTCCACTTTCTCCCACTGTCCTGACATGAAGCCAAAATACTTGGAGAAAAAGATTTATTTACATTTTATTTAATGAAATATAGAATAAAAACTGGAATCGTAAATTAGAACTAGTTATTTGTTTTACTGCATCCACTGCACTGCTATGGTTTTAGATCCTGTATAGAAATACATATAGTCTATTTATCCTGCTGAGATCAGCAACAGGGATTAGGTTTAAACTGGCACGTTAACGGACACCATTACACGTCACACAGCTGTCCTCCCACTAGTAGCACAGATTATGAACATAGTTGATATAAATGACCAAAAATAGCCGTACAGAATTCATTATTCACATGACATGACGTGCTTCATAATTCAAATATCCCACGCTGTGAGTGATTTCAGGTCTCATCACGCAGGAAAATAAACAACCATCACACATCTTTGTTTTCTACGTGTTTTGCAAACAACAATATTTATATGTCAGGTTTGTTCCAAGACTATTTCTGAGCTCACTGTGAGTCACCGTTCTATTTCCATTTATGTGTGTGTCTCTCTCTCTGTGTGTGTATGTGTGTGTCTGCGTGTGTGTGTGTGTGTGCCTTTGTACAGCCTTCAAAAGGGGCTCATGCTCACATCATCAACAGTGACATGACATTCATACTGAGCACCACCTCCCGAGCAGGTCAACGGTGACAATTTAAAGATCACCGCCTCACATCACACATGGGAAACACACTCGTGGAGCCGGGAGCTTCACTGAACATTCCTAACGATATGTTATCGTACCAGTTTGTCCGTGCTACCGACTTCCAGTTCCTGTCATTTCTGGATTTGTCTGTGATACATATGAGGAACATTTTAGAAACTGGTCACTTGGCCTCACCGGCTGCTGCCGTCCTGACTGAGCTGCCCTGACACCTTGTTGACACGCTGCATTTTCTGCTCCGTCCCCAGACGATGGGAAGCTTTCCTTTGACGAATTCAAGTCCTACTTCTCTGATGGAGTCCTGACAGCTGACGAACTGAAGGAGCTCTTCCACACGATCGATACCCATAACACAGAGTAAGTCAGTTGATGTGGTGCTTCATCTGGGGATAAGGGTGAGGGAGGAGGGGTCAATAATATGTGTATGTGCTTCCGTGTCTCTTACATAAACAGTGAAACATTGTTTTGATGGATTGAAATTTCAGGTCAACACTGTGACGACTTCATTTGTCTCCAACCAAAGAGAGATTTGTTAAATATAATAATTTACTTAGAGTCCGTCACAGCTCAGTTTTTGTCTGCTATGAGAATAGTCTTGACATGTTTTCAAACCAAACTGGACAAACTCACCAGGCTTAAGTGTTATAAGAAATCCTGTTGGATGCTTGTAGAGAATATAATGTGAAAAATCCCAAACATCCCAAAAGTGACTCTTGATTATTAAATATTTAAAGGAAACTGGGCCTTACACTCTGATGAGACTTTTCTATTTATTCATAAGCTCAGTATTGTTGAAGTGATGACAGTGATGAGAAGATGTGAAGTGAAGCATTGTGGGCAGTGGACTGTGTGTCTGTCCCTCTGCAGGACACAGGAGACTCATGTCAAATAAATGTCTCTGTTCACCTGTCAACCTGTCGCACATTTTTAGATCTTACACGTAAGAATTTCAGACAGACTTATATTAAAACTATTATTATTGCTTATTAACTCCCCAACATTTTGATATTTTATCAAGTGGTGGTTGATGTAGGTTATATTTACATCAGCAGCAGGTCTGTGGCCCAGACTGGATTCTTTCTTCATAATATTTTTACTTTGCAAGCATAATATTTTATTAATACCCACTTTATCAATTATAGAATACGTGACTTTAATTTCCATGTCCCTACTCTTCTGATCAAGAGGCTCAAAGAGGAATTTCAAATTCGCACCATCAGTGCTTTGCATTAGATCTGACTCGAATCCAAGGTCCCATTAAGTGTGTGTGAATATTGATCGCGCCCCTTTGTGTAGCCTTGTTCTGTAGTCAGTCTTCAAGACTCTCTTTGATACTAAGCAGCTGGATCCTGTTCACAGCCACACAGAGGAGGCAGGGAGATTAGATCAGGTCAACACAAATCAGCTGAGGGGCCACAGAAATTAAACGAATAGTCTGTTATTCTGGAAAAAAATCTCTCGCAGGTACATATAGAATGGATACATTTCAGCAAAGCCAACAACATTTAGAAGAATGACAGAGCAGGACTGAACATTTGAAACCATGATATGTTAGCGCTATTTTCATTAAATGGCAGAGGAAGATGAGAATTCTGTCATTAGTTGAGGAGATATCTTGAAGGTGTTAGAAACTTGAATATTTATTCAACACAACCTGAGAATCTCGTTCTTCAATTTCTCAATCAAACTGTCAAACTCTGAGTGTGTTCAATTCACCTCTGCATCACTGTCAGGGAAAACACATAAAGTCTCCAAAGTCATGGAGAGATATGTGATTCTGGATAAAAGCCTTGGATAGAATTCAGAGGCAAACGCCTTGTGAATGTATTTATATTTTACCTACAGTCAGTTTTTACATTTTATTTACCTTTTCAGGCCAAATACAGCTTTGTGTCGTTAGTGTAGTAATTAAATATGTGTAGTAGCTACTGTTTAGTGTAGTTTGCAAGCATCTCTAACCCATGTTTGGTCCATTAGTAAATAATGTATCTTATAATGTCAAAACATGCAAGTTTCCTTCAACACAAAAGTCAGAGTTTCATAGTCTCAGTTTAATATCCAACCTGTGCTTTACCTCTTCTGTTCTGGTTTCTCATCGTGTGGCTCTAAGTGTTTTCTCCTGTTTGGACCAATTGATCCCTGCAGCACTTTACCCTCTTGTGAACGACAGCTGCAGCTTGTGTGGAATAGAGTTAAAGCCAGTGTAATTCACCAGAGTCACACACACACAGACACACAGACACACACACACACACACACACACACACACACACACACACACACACACACACACACACAGAGAGACCTCCTCCCTGAAGCACACTCATACACAGACCTTCATCACAACAGCAAAAAAATTCTCAGGGGTTTCTGTTGAACAATTCGGTGTCTGGCCTCTGGCTCACACCTCTGAGGGCAGAAAATGTAACTTAATTTCTTCTGACATATTTTTACTTGCTCCCATTCGTCATCACTTACTGATTTACCAAATCACAGTCTACAGAGAAAATTGCAGGGGGAAGAAAGATTAGTCTGTTGCCTCCGTTAACCTTGGATACATCTGTTTTTACTTCTGTCAAAGAGGGGATGTTTTCATTGGCGTTACACAAAAACTACACAACTGATTACCACAAAATTTGGAGGAAAGATGAGGTATAGTTCAGGGATGTACCACGTATATTTTGGTGTGGATCCGAATGAGGAGGGAAATTCAGGATTTAGTTTTTCTATTTACTTAACATGTTTTTTTTTTTACATTTCCCTTGATTTCTCTGAGAATAATTCATGGATCTCGATGAAAAAAAAATCCAGATCCAGATTCAGATGGTTTTAGTTGTAGTGGCCGTTGTAGTTTAATAAATCCTTTTTAATCTAAATATCTCTCATGTTTTGTCTTTCAGCAATGTGGACACTGATGAACTCTGTGGTAAGTTGACTCTGTATCTAAATAAAATAATAATAAAAAAAACTTTGAATTTTATGAATAGGAAGCTGTTCTGTTCTGCTTGATCTATGTGGCTGTACCTTGCAGTCGGCAGCCCCGTAGACTCAAATGCTATTTGACATTTTCCCGGCATAAGGAAAGAACCATGTTAGACGTGGTCACATGCTCTGTGACCAAACCCCTGCAGGCTGTGTCACTGAGGTGTCACACTAATGCTGCTTCAACACAGCACCTAAAGCCCTGTCCGACTTCCTTAACTCACAAAATCTTTCTCTCTTTTTTTCCGTCCTGCCGCTGTGAAGAGTATTTCTCCCAGCACCTCGGTGAATATGAGAACGTCCTCGGCGCCTTAGAAGACCTGAATAAATCCATACTGAAGGCCATGGACAAAACCAAGAAGGTAAGGTTTGAACAAGCAGAGAATCTGATGAACCAACGTCATTAGGGTACAGATTCTTTAAGTAGTTATGGATATTTATCTTTGGTGGACATTGGACACCCTGTCAGCATTGTGTGTGCCTGTGTGTGTGTGTGTGTGTGTGTGTGTGTGTGTGTGTGTGTGTGTGTGTCTCT
>NC_061499.1:10422029-10536343 GCF_022539355.2 Hippoglossus stenolepis
ATAGTGCTAATGATGCTCTGTGATGTTGGTTACAAATTACTGTTGTTTAAAAATAAACATTCAAACCGGGGCTTATCAGTATGAAGCAGCAGTCCAGTCACATCTCCTCTTAGAGACTATTTCCCTCCGTGTTGTGAAATAAATGTAACAGCCCCCAGTTGTGACCCTTTTGGCCGGGCTGTGAAACTCCACTCTGCTCATAATTTATCTCTTAATTATCACTATCAGCAGTTCACAGACACCTTTTGCCTCTGAAGTTTCTTCCTACTATCAGAGACAAGTGATGATTATTGAATCCAAGAAACACTTCTTTGACATTTGTGTTTTCTGAGAGGTCGTGCTTCACAAGTCACATTGAAGAGAACACTCATCTTAACACCACTCTCACTTATGTCTTAACTTAACTTGCACTTTTCCGCCTGTTCTGTATCGACCGTGTGACTCTCCCCGTTTCTTTATTTCCCTCCACTAGGTTTCCCCTTGGATATGTTGCGCTGTGAGAGTCTGCTGGGTCTGGACCAGGCCACCTGCAGCCGCGTCCTCAACAAGAACTACAAGCTGCTGGTGTCGATGGCGCCGCTCAGCAACGAAATCAGACCCATCAGCAGCTGCACGCCTCAGGTATGACGCTGCTGTATGTGGCATGCTGGAATATTGAATCAAATGTTGTGTGTGTTTGTGTGTTAAGTCATGAGAGTGCTCTGTGTGTTCTCTGTGGTTGTATTTGCCCTCTCGCTGTGTACAGACTTGTGTGTCTGTAGTGATTTGCGGCTCTGTGTGTGTGTGCTTTGTGGTTGCTCAGCCTGCAGTCGTCCCAACAACAATAACTACACAAAGAGAGAGGGAGACAGGAGAGGGGAGGGGAGGGGAGGGAGAGACGAGGCTCATGAGTAATTCCTCCGCCTGGCCACACTCCAGATTTCTGGCTGAGCTCTGAGAGACTGAGGGAAAGAAGTTAAACTCTTGTTGTGCCATTCACGCTGCTGTTTATTCTCCGCTGCTGGGACTTGGTGAAGTGGAATTGAGTGAATTCCTATGTGTTTTCTGCTCACATCTCAAATAGCAGCTTCAATTTCTGCCTTTCAAACAGGAGAAAAACAGAAGTATTTATTCCTCTTTTCCGTTGTTGCTTTTTGTTCATGTGAGGACGTGAACATATACAGGCATTAGTTCTGCTTCAGTACACGTGTGTGTTTGAGAGTACATGCGTGTGTTTGTTTCTCCCTGCAGCACATTGGCCCGGCCATCCCCGAGGTGAGCTCCATCTGGTTCAAGCTGTATCTGTACCATGTGACCGGCCAGGGCCCCCCGTCTCTACTGCTCTCCAAAGGCTCCAGGCTCCGCAAACTGCCAGACATATTCCAGGTTAGCACAAGCTAATAATTAATCAGGTGGGTAGCTGGGAATATGTGTAGGTTATATACAGATGAATAACTAAATGTGAGCTGATACCGTTAAAAGCAAAAGAAACGTCTTTGAAGTCAGATAAGAAAAACAATGCATGTGATAAACTCTGGTTCTGTAGAGTGTAGGGGTGATTTTTCATTATCTTTGCCCTTCATCTTCTGCCACATTGAAATTTGACCTTGCCTTTTCAGTCGTAGAAACAGGCAATCACAACACTGTAGGTAAAACTCAAGGCTTTTCCTTTTGTCACCTCCATTTCTCAACAAAGCGACAGGCCCATCAGAGTCAACGTCAGACGTGCTCTGCGTTTTTCTCCTCCGAGGCTTCCCAGTGTTCTTGGAAATTTCTCTAAGTGGAACAAAAGTATATTAGATGTGGTGAATTCTCGGGGTAGGACAGGTAATATCATGCAAATGGGTCACTTAATGGAAACATAGCAGCAGGTTTTCTTTTTACTTGTTTCTAACTTTCATTTTATTCATTCGCTGACCCTGACTGTAAAAAAACAGTCCACTTCCTTTCCCCCTCACTTTCACGGCAGCTATTTACAAAAATAAACAAATGAATCTTCATAGAAAATTTAGTGGATTTTTACATGATTTCCATCATGTAATTTAGAGGATGTTTCCATTGTTTCTGTTGTGTTTCCCGAGATTAAAACCTGTCTAATATAAGTAGTAGATGTACAACTTGATAAATGTTGACTTGTGGAACAGGATGTCTTTGTGGAACAGGAAGGTACAAAAACATGTTGTCATACCTGTGTGACTAGTCCTCCTCCTTTTGCTGGTAACTTTATATTCTGAAGTTTGTGAAAATATTTTTATCATATTAAACTAGATTGGCTCTCAGCAGAGCACATACCTCCACCAAGACCCAACAATCCCCTTCAATTTAATCCAGCACCACATTGCACACATCTTTTCATCCAGCTCCATACATTACATTATTCCCTGAGTAATAGGTGGAAATGTCAAGTAATACACTATCTAGCCATGGTAGAGAAAGTAATTAAAAAAATTCCTGGATCGGCCCCCTGATCCACAGCAAGATTTAATAAGTTCTTTCTTGACCCATGTCTCAACCTCCCACTATGTTTTGTGGAAATCTGTTTTGTAATTATTGCAAATTCCTGCTCTGTTCAGTCCTACGACAGGTTGTTGATCACCTCCTGGGGTCATGACCCCGGAGTCGTCCCTACGTCTAATGTGCTGACCATGCTCAATGACGCCCTCACACACTCTGCTGTTCTCATCCAGGTAAACACAAGCACACAATCTTAATTTTTCTATGAGGGGATTATTTTATTATCTCAGGTTATTTTACGGTGTTTTACTGTGTTTTTATTTTAGTTTTAAATTGGGAAAATCATATAATGTGTGTTTAGTCATGTTGTGTATTTATATATTGTTGCTTTGTTAACACAACAAGTGTGTGTGTGTGTGTAACCCTCAGGGCCATGGTATGCATGGCCATGGAGAAACAGTCCACATTCCTTTCCCCTTTGATGAGGAGGATCTGAAGGGAGGTAAGAGAATCTGTAAACTTCTCTGGTAATTGACATTACACATGTAATGCTAATACCAGGTTCATGTTATGCTAACTCTATAATAAAGGATCATTCAATCAATAAAGACAATTTAGCGCAAGACCGTAGTGTAAGATTCATAATTATTTAAATTTTTTAAGCAAATAGAATTCAAGAAGTCAAAACAATGACCGCTGAATATGGAACCTTGAAATTGCAGTTTGTGTCATTCACCCACAGCAAATATAGAAATATAAATGTTGTACAGTGCAGCAGATAGTTCTATCTTCGGAGTCGCGTGCTTCAGCGCTGTTGTCTCTCTCTCCCCCCCCCGTGCAGACTTCACCTACTCCAACATGTGTGTGCACAAAGCGCTGCAGAAGCTGAAGGAGCAGGTGGACCTGAAGCACCAGTGCGGCTACATCACCATGCTCAACTCCAACAACAGGCACCGTCGCCGGACCAGCGACAGCAATGAGTGCAGAGGTGGGGGGAGCCAAGGGAAACACTCTTAGTTTCACTGTGTGTTTGCGTGTGTGTGTGTGGGAGCTTTTTACAGACGAGACTTATAGTTGAATGAGGAACAATGACCTTGCTTCTCATGGCCAATGGCGCTGATGGTGCAAATTGGATAAAGATTGCTCACAGTCCAGTTTAATTATGCTGTTTGTCTGCATAATTGTGGCTCTTTATTGTGATGGCCTTCGCTAATGGGCGCGGATCGAACCGTCTCAGCTTTTACCTGGAGGTGCACGGATTTAATCCTGTTTACACAAGGGATCAAAGATTTTGTTTAACTTAGGTATTTATGTATAGTTTAGCAAAAGTCAAGCAAACATTTATTCAAGAAAATGGAAATTATTAAACTGTGAAACAACATTTCAGTGTCGCAGTGTTGATGGAGGTTTGTTTGTTGTTCAAGGAGATACACATCTGGGTGGAGGCCTGGACACTAATGGCAGCACTGAGTCTTTTGAACTGGTGACAGAGGAGAACAACGGTGAAAGCAAAGGAAAAACCGAGGGTAGGTTTATCTTTTCTGGTTCATTTATTTGTTCGATTATTTTCAAGTATCAGGTGTTTTAAGAGTTGAAAGCAGTTATGAAATATGGATTTCAGAGTCATGTCGAGTCAAGTTGGCTTCAAAACCATCATATAATCATGTCATTCATGTCACTCCCCTCTCCCTTGTTTTTCTTTCAGCCGTTTCCTGTGAAGACGAGTGGGTCCCTCTTGAGCTGTGCTTCGGCATGCCCCTCTTCAGCTCCGAGCTCAACCGCAAAGTGTGTCGAAAGATCGCCTCGCACAGACTCTGCAGCAGCGAAAGGTGAAAAAACCAGAACACCCGGCATCCTCACGAACGCAACTTTTGTTTAAAACACAGAGAGAAGTGTAAGGAGAAGTTGTTGTAGCTGTGCGAGACTTTGAGACTTTGTTGTTCTTTCAGCCTTCAAGAGCTTCTCCTCTCCAGCCGAAAGCTGTCGCTGAAGGTGCTGAGCTTTGTTCAGTCGCACCAGGTAAAAACACTTGGCTGCCTCTTCAGGTTCCCACTTGAGAATTCAATCATTAATCTGGATTGAATCTATCAAACTCCATTTGTACAATTGAATCCCCGAGGCCTGATACTCTCTGGAAACTGTTTTTCTCTTTTCTCCTGTGAGATGAAAAATGTATGAATATATTTAACAGATTGATGGTTTAATCTAGTTTAAACACAACAATGTGTACAGTTCAGCAGCTGTATCATAAAAGCTTTTGTTTTGAATCGGTATCAGTCAATTTAACAGTCTATTTATTTCGGTGTCATCTTAGTAAACTTGTCTTTAAGATGTGGATAAACATAGCCACTGAAGGGATTTTATTTTAAGGAAAAGGCCGAATATATGGTAAATATGTACTTTCAAATGACGACCGTTGAATAAATCAGACAGGAGCCGGTTCACGTAGCCTCTCCTGACTATTGTCTCCTCCTCGTCCCACATGTCGTCCTCTCTCTACCTGTTGTGCTGACCTGTGACCTTTACCCTGTGACGGCAGGACGGCAGCCAGCCCTCCGACCTGGACAGCGGCGTGTCGAACCCTCTCAGCCAACCCCCGGCGGAGTCTGGCGTCCCCCTGCCCGCCCTCAATCTATTCTTCAAGGACGGACAGCTGAGGGAGTGGAGCGGGCGGGGCCCTCCGGCTCTGGACATCTCAGCCCTGCAGAAGGACCAACCCACATAAACCCAACCCCTCCAGCCCCCCACCCCCAAAACTTCCAGATTCGGTCACGAGGGGGAAAAAAAAAGCAAAGGACCGCCCTCTCTCTTGAAGCATCTTGTCTCATTGAGTCTTCACAATCCGATCACGAGGAAACAATCAGTCATGAACTTATTCCTCTTGTCCATCAGTATCAGTCATGGGAAAATCAGCCCTGCCAGCACTTTGCCATTTAGGACGAATCCGACACTAGTTTGACCCCTCCCCTCTCTCTGTCTCCCTCCGTGATTCCTCGTATTCGTGGGCAGTGTTATCTGTTGGAGTGGTGCTATTATCACAGTATATAAAAACGATGCAGGTAGACAGCATATAACCTGGAAGACCATTTGACTGGAAACACGAGCGCCGTTCTCTGCCGAACACCCCTCTCCCCTCCTCACCTCCCCCTTCCCACCCTTTAATCAATGGATGTTTTTGTGATCCCATGAGAGCGGAGTGTCACGTGGTTATTATTGTATAGATGTTCTTAAAAAACGACCCACAAAATAAAACCGATGAAGCGTTGGAACAGACCCCTTCAGGAACCATTTTGACGATATGCATATTTTAGTGTTCAGGTCTTCAGACTCGTCGGACGGAGGAGAGAGTGGAGAGTGGCTTCCTCCCTGTGTCGTCCCATGTTAAGTGATCTGATGCATGAAGCCGTTGCACAAGTCGTACAATGAAAAAAAAACACTTTCCTCTTTATTTGTAATCAATATTGGGCATTTTTTTATTTGCACTGTGCAGGATTTCTCAAACCCTGTAGAAGTAGTTATGTAATTTAATTTAATTTATTTTCTTTCTTTTTTTTTTATGTTTGATCCTTTGTAGCGCACACTTGATTTTAGAGCTCACGTTTACCACCAGGAAGTATTTTCTTGTCTTGGGAACTCAGACTCGGGCATCAGAGAAATGACCAATAATTACTATATAATAATTTAGTTCTCTTTTTTGTCCGTTATCATTTCACTTTCTCAGTGCAAAAGAACACCAAAGACCAACTTTTCTCTGTACAATAATTTTTTTAAACTTCTGTTCTGTTCGCTCTTTTTATTTTGTTGCCTTATTACTGTCAGACAATTAGAAACTACCAGCTCCTGAATCAAATCAGCCTTTTTGATTCCTTTTTTTTATCATCATTATTTGCTTTCTTTAAATTTGACAGTGTTCAAATGATGTTTGTGCATTTGATAGAGTGATTAAAACCAATAAAATCAATGAGATCGGGTCACAAACGACCAAACTTTGACAGATTAATTAATTGCAACTTATTTCCGAGGACGGGAACAGTCAGGTCTGTGTGTTTGACCCAGGCCCGTTGTCTGCCAGTAGCTCTCGCTGGACGGCCTCCAGCTTTGTGCAGCGCTCTTGGCCGACCCGCTCTCCAAGGGATTCTGTGTACGCCATGTTTCGAAAAATGGGGTTTGTAGTGTAGAGAGGAGAAGGCAAGTTCCCTGTGAAGGCTGTCGCACACCCAGGGGAGGGAAATGCTAATGCTCTGCCCGGCTTCTCGGAGATGTGACGGCCCCAAAAAAAACTGTCTGAAGTCCTGTGATGAATTTTCAGTGAAGAATATACACTACTTTTATTATTTCATTTCGAATGGTAACCCATTTTGTTGAGGCTTTTTTTTGGGGGGGGAATGGAAGAATCTGCCCTCTGCAGTCGTTGACCCACTTGTGGTTGTTGTTTCTAATGTGACGCTGAATAGAAAAAGAGACTTAACAAGAGGTCCTGTTGAAGCATGATGACTGTGTAGAAACTGTTGTGTGTGTGTGTGTGTGTGTGTGTGTTGTGTATGCGTGTGTATTGTACACCTCACTTGGTGTGTTTTTATACACGCCCTACCTTTCACAATAAGAGTTCTCTCCCGGTCCTGCCTGTGTGTAATTTCATTGCAGTTACTTGGTCAACCCAGACATCCCTCCTTCTCTCCCAGGTCTACATCCTCCAGAGTATTAAAAAAAAAAATGCTAGTTTTATATGTCGCTCTATATTTTAGGAATCTTAGTTGTAGCTTGTTTAATGGGACTATGAATATCATTGACTGAGATGATGCTCTTGTAATTAAATGGGGTAAAAAAAAAAGAAAAGAAAGTGACATTCCTTCGACACGCCCTCCTCTTCCATTCTTCCTCCATCTCCTCCCACTCCACATACATGTTATTATTACAGATAAATATGTAAAAAGTATATGAAAATATAAATAAATATGTAATAAGAACAAACTTTTTCCTCCCTGACATTGACTTGCAGTGTTGTTCTTTTCTGATCTTAACTTCTGAAACTGTTTTTTCCCCTGTTGTTTATCACTGATTCACGTCCCTATCGGCCCTGAGTCGTAGCCAATCACATTACACGATATTAGGCCATTAGATGTTTTCCCAGCCAGGTGGAACAGATGGTGTGCAAGACGCCGTGCTCCCTCCATCTGGCTCAAATACACCTTTATCCTTAGATTCAAATGGACGCCGAGCCGATGAAAACAATGTCTGATACTCGGGTGTGCGAAGCTTTGTGAAGTCCACGTTTTAGGGAGGAAGATTAAGGGGTCGGCCTGTGGCTGGCAGTGCCCCCACCGGACAGGTGGAGCCCCGCCTAATTGCCAGTGTGTCCCAGGTCTCCGTGCTCCAGTAATTTCCCACAACTGAAATTTACACCGTGTCAAGAGGCGGAGGTGGGGGGGTGGTGGTGGGGGTACCAGGGGCATAAACTGGGTCACACCACCTGAGGATAACAAGCGGTCCAATGTGCCGCATGTCACCACTATAACATTCATTTCTGTCCTGACACCTTTTAACCAAACGCTGATATGAGATCTGCTCTTGGGAACAAGGTGCAACACTGAATTCATTCTGCAGATTTGTCTTTTTTTTTTCTCCACTCCGTCATTTGCATTGTCAAACTGGGACGGCTGTTAGGCTTCAGGCTGAAAGAGGAGCAATGCCGGGAATAGGAGAAAGAAAGAGAAGAAAAGAGGGTGGCGGGCACACACACACACACACACACACACACACACACACACTTACTTGAACTTGTGCCAAAGCTGATGAAAGGTCAGTGGATGGTGAAACTATTCAGGCCTCTTGCATCTTACTTTCTGCTGCTTTATCTTTTTTTTTTACATAATTTTCTATTGAAACTGAAAGCAGATACATTTCCTTTGAATCGTGTTGCACCTTTATCACATCAGTCCATGATGCTACACTAGAACTTTTATTCTGAAATAACCTGCAAAATAACACCTATAGACTGTCATCTGCAGAACCACAATAGACTAAATATGAAGATGGACGACTCGTCTCCTCTTCCTCCAAGTATCCAGAAATTAAAAAATATCCTGGATATGAAGGCCAGCATCTTGTGCATTTGACTCTGCACATCGAGGGATGGACGTCCCGTCGATACATACACTTGACCAATCACGAGTCAGTCTCAGCCGTCAATCGTAACGCTTCACCACATTTTTATGTCATCAAATAACTAATAACAACAAAACATATTAGAAAAATAACACTTATATATGTCAGTGTAATAAGGACTACCTAAAATGACAAAAAAACAATGATTTAAATATTTTACGTGCACTTTGACTTTTTGGTATTGTCTATGTCCCATCTGCTACCATGGAGGAGGCAGAGTTCATGACCTGTATTGTCAGCCAGTAGGGACCGATCAAGACAATTAGGGGCGCCGTCATGTTATCCATCTTCACGAACCAGTCAGCTAAAAATAATGTCACAGGTTCCGTCTTGACCTGGTAACCCGAATGAAGAAACCTGATTTGAACTCTGTGACCGACTGAATGTTACCAACCAGTGAAACTACTCTATGTGGATTACACAAGGTTGATTTCCACACAGTGTGACCCTGCGCTCAGTCTCTTAATGAACCTGATAGTCTTAAGGAGTGCTGCCCAGAGGCCTCCTGACTAATCTGCTGAGTCCAGTGTGTTAGCTGAGGCCCCTTCTGCCCGCTGCTTAAACTCCTCGGAGAAGAAAGGGAGCACTGCTGCTGTGGAGACGTGTCCTCGATCATATCTGCAGCACTGGATGACTTTGCAGGTGTAATCAGTCCCTCCTGTGGGGACCCGGCTCAGCACCGGGGTCAAACTCAGGCTCAGCTAACAAAGATAGGTCTGTGTCTTCCTCAAAGAGTTGAACATTTCAACCTTTCAAACATCCTCACACCCCTCAGGACAGGTGTTTTCACGCTGCGGCTGCTGCAGTATGAGCCACTTTTGGGGCACATTACTGGGCATGTTCCCCCTGCCTGTGGGTTAGAAAATAGCCCATAACCGGGAGTGAGCCCGGGCCAGGCCACAAGCCACTCCAAACATAACGAAGACGTTATGGTCCCTCCAGGAGGCGGAGACGCAGCTAATGACTGCACAGCTTTAGTTCGATCAAGGACAGACAGGTGGTCACCACAGTAAAATACAAACAGATGTCAGACCACGAACCGTCCTGCACACTGAGCAGATTTGTCATTCACAACAGGAGACACAGTCACCTACTAAACCCAGGATGGAGGTTTGTCTACTCTACGTTCTGTGAAACTAGTATGGTTGACAATGTACAACTACAATGTATGGTAGTTTTAAAGTACATTAAAATTAAATTAAATTAACAAAAAAATATATTTTTAAGAAATAAAACAAATCTTCAAAAGAAAAGAATAAAAAATAAAAAACTATATATAGTCATGTATTCTCTCTCTCTCTCTCTCTCTCTCTCTATATATATATATATATATATTTATATATGTATATGGACATATATGTATATGGACATTTTTATCTATTATTTTGTTATTTTGTTTTATTGATTTTATTCTGTATTTTATTATAATTGTATTATTATAGTCTTTATTATAACATATTACATTTATAGTATAATTTTATTTTATTCATTCATTATGTATATATTTTATTGAATTTATTTGCTCTACTATCATATATTTAGATGACATGTATTTAGTTTATGTAACTATTAAGAAAGTGTCATATTTCCTTTCTGCACTAACACCAGTCAGTCGATAAGAAACCCTGACTCGTCAGAAGTGTAAATAAAAACACAGTATCTCAAACATTAGCTCCTGTGGCGACGAGGATGTTGAAAGTGCTGCCGATGAAAATTACGCGCACTTCCGCTTTAACCGCGGCTCAGTGTGTGAGTGGCTGTGGATGTGGAGCCTCGGATCAGACGAACACCTTCACTCCACCGGGTCTGTGCTGCTCCGCGCGCAGCCCGAGCTCCGGCAGAGCTGCAGCTTCCTCTGCGCTGAACACGAACACGGACACGTCTCAGATCCCGGAGGTTTGGATTCTAACTCTCTGGGTTTTCTACGTGAAAGGCGGAGGACGGAACTTTACGCAGGAAGCGGCCGCGGAGTGAGCGAGGCGACACCTGAGGGACACGGGAGTCTGGTACCAGTTTATTCTGCGGCCACTTGTTGATGGGGCAGCAGCTCCGAGTCTCCTCCTCGGGAGTTTCTTATGCGTAATTTGGATAAAACGCGGCGCGTCGCTCGGGGGGGAGAAGGAAGTTCGACTAAGCTGCGAGGCTTTTGCGGCAGATGGTGACTGGTGATGTTTGGCGAGCGGTAACAACTCTCTGCATCACGTTACACGCGGCTGCCAGCAGGTGAGCGGCGGCGGCATGGGGAACCAGATGGACAAGCTGTCA
Source organism: Hippoglossus stenolepis (assembly GCF_022539355.2). NCBI lineage: Eukaryota > Metazoa > Chordata > Actinopteri > Pleuronectiformes > Pleuronectidae > Hippoglossus > Hippoglossus stenolepis. The sequence goes on from NC_061499.1 coordinate 10,432,893, forward strand.
CATTTAAGTTACGCAGAAGTTCCCACGATGGACCCGAACGGCGTGGACACGGAGGAGGGTCCGCGCATCGGCGTCTCCTACATATTCTCCGGCGACGACGACGAGCTGGAGAATGACGGCTGCGCGGTCGACGGCACCGTGAAGGAGCCGAAGCAGGAAGAGAAGCAGTACGACCAGAGGGACGAGGTGGAGTGCGCCGTGTACAACCGGGAGGAGTGCATCTACGAGAAGAGCAGCAAGTGTGCCACCCTGGAGGTTTACTCCCCGGAAAACCTGCTCAACAAATGCAAAGCGGGGGACTTGGTGGAGTTCGTGGCCACGGGGCAGTACCCGCACTGGGCCGTGTACGTGGGGGACTTCCAGGTGGTGCACCTGCACAGAGCCGAGGTGAAGAACAGCTTCCTGACGGACGCGAGCCAGGGCAGGAGGTGCCGGATCGTGAACGACTTCTACAGGTTCAAAGCGCTGGGCGCGGACATGGTGGTGCAGAACGCCATGGAGCAGGTGGGCTTGAAGGACCGGGAGCTGAGCTGGAGGAACCCGGAGTGCTTCGCTGCCTGGTGCAGGTTCGGCAAGAGGGAGTTTAAGATGGGCGGGGAGATCCGGATAGGCAAGCAGCCGTACAGACTGAAAATAATCATGTCGGACAAACACTCGCATGTGCTGGAGTTTCAGAGTTTGGAGGACATGGTGATGGAGAAGAGGAGGAACGACTATCTGGGCAGGAGGGCGGTGCAGCAGGAGCTGGCCGCGCACTTCAACACCGTCAACAGGGAGCCAGGAGCCGACTGATGCTCCTCATGCTTTTAGAAAACAACTGCTTTCCCAGACCTGGGCCACTTCTGGCCCTGATGTGGCCCCTCTCTGGCCTCCCTGTGGCCCACACAAAATGGATACGAGCCTATGAAGTGGCCCACTTGTAAAATAGCAAATGTGACTCAAATATCCCAAAGCGGTGCTCTTGGAAAGGTGTAATCTGGATGTGAGCCCAAAGTGGCCCATGTGGTGACTGGTGAACATGGCCCAAATAGCACAAAACACACTCGAGCCACCTTTGGCACCTTTCGGTTGACATGTGGCATTGCTATGGCTTTTCCTCGTGGCCCAGCCCTGGTGAACAGGAGCGGACTGCTGCCATCGTTCCATGCGGTGTGTGGGCTGAATGTGGGATACGGGCCAAATCTGGACCAACACACTTTTGCTATGTGGGATGCAAATAGAGTAGCATTTAACAAACACTATGTGTGGCTTCAATCCATAGAAAGCCTTAGTCTGAATTGCAGCATTTCTACTTATGATTTTGAATTATGTCTTTAATTCATGTTTTCCTTAGTTTCTAACAATTTATTGCCTTAAAGCCACACTTCTCAACACCCTCTGATGCTAAATGGCCTTAGCAATTATGAATTCAATTACTGCATCGATTGGATCAGCTCAACACAGAATGTATAGTTTTGTAAACGCTCCCCTCGTCTTTCTGTCAGAGTGTTTCTCTATTCATCGGGTGTCCTGTTACTTGATCCTCGTGTGGTTTAAACTTCATCCCCCGGCTCAGCTCACCTCAGACACTGAAATGTCAGAAGACGGATCCTCTTCGTCGTCCCTATACTTTATTTTGAAGGTTAATCCTCACAACAGGCTCAACCTGAAGGAATGACAATGTGGTGGAGCAGGTCACTCGTGTTCGTCTGTTCACAGTTGGTGTTGAATGTACCCAAAACTCAAGTAAACCACCAATCACTGTCTCTTCTACCAAGGAAACTCCTCTCGTGTTGTGTTTTGAAGATTCCTCCTGTCTTTGTGTCTGTTCATGTCGATTGTGTGAGTCTATGTCCTGTCGTCTTCATATCAAATAGTTTTTGACATAAGATCATTCGCAGGGTTTGAGAGGTTAAGTGTTTGACTTCCTGCAGAAGAAGCAGTTGACAAAATAGAGAAAATAAGATTCACAAGACAATAAATAGCAGATATTAGATGAGGGTGTTTTTTTTAAAAGTATTACTCTGTGGTGTGTTATTTGTTTTCACAAACACAGGTTAAACTCACCGCACAGACTAGAGTTGTTCCGATGCCGTTTCCCCTTCCTGATGCAGAATACCAATCCAATACCCTAATAAAATATATTTGAACTGCTCTATGCTAGAAATCCTGTTTTGAAGTGATGATTGCTATAGTTGTTGTTTGGAAACACTGACAGTGAACGAATGCCATAGAAACTCTTTTATTATTTAGTTTGACACGACTGAAAAAGAACACAAATAAATACCTGTAGGAATACACAACAACCCTGAAGTCTTGCATATGGTACTTGTCGCTGTGATGGAAATCTGGAAATACAAGAGTCTGGAACCCCAAAGTTATCTACATGTATTTTAATAGGGTCTTTCTGCAGAAAGGATCAACACAGAGAGTCACAGGGATCTCAGAGTGAGGATGGAGAACAGTCAATACAAGGATCTTATATAGGAGGACAAAGGCTGTCTCTCAGAACCAGTTCAGACTGGTTCTGTAGGCGCAGTTTGAGACAGGAATTAATGCACAGGAAACTGATTTGCATACATTTCCATTGGGTTCTTTGGTCAGTCAATAAGTAATGGAAAGGTCAAACAGGTATATAGAAAGGTCATACAGGTTTCAGGTCATACAGGGTTCAAGTCATAAACATTTCAGGTCATAAACATTTCAGGTCATGGAGTCTTAGACAGGTCTACAAAAAGTTACTCTTCAATGATAAAATAGGTTTCAACCACACTAGTTAATTTTTCCAATACATCGCCATTTTACTTGTGGCGTGAACTATAATCAAATTGCTGACATTTTTGCTCTGGCTAACGCTACCAGCCATCACAACACAGTACTTACCAATGGCAGTAAAGTTGCTGTTCTGGAGCAGTGAAGAAGAAGTGATTTGGAAAATTGCAGTTTTTATCTTGGTGAGACGTCAGATTGACAGATAGCTTTGTGTACTTGCCGATGCCCAGCCCTGCATTTTTCTGATGTTGGTGTCAGAATCAGAACTTATTTGACACTGACACCTGCAGCTGAAAACTTTGTGTTGATTTATTTGTATTACATTTTTTGAATTACTACCATTTTTATTGGATTACTACTAAAGAGGGTTTTAGACAACAATAAGGCTGTTGATGATAAAGCCGTTAATAACCCAATTTTTTGGTTTCCCCTTTATAAGCAACACCTCAGAGTGATTGATATGTGCATCGTATATTGTGTTTCAAAGTGGCAGCAGAGGATTTGGATCAAAAACTTTTTATTAAGAATGTTATTGATTATTTGTGAGGTGTTTAAAAATGCTGGACTTGCTTTGTTATCAAGTAGAAAGGAGAAACACCATATATAACAACCTATACTTTATTTATAAAACACAAGTAAAGGATTGATTACCCATCAATAAAGCTATTTATAAAGTCACCACATTAGAAAGCGTTGCTGCTTGGATGATTTATGCTTCATTTATGGCTTGTTGTTGTGAACCAAGTTTTGGGTTTAATCGCTCTGTTTCGGTCGCGCAAAGTTGGCTCACTTTTAACTGAGGCGTCGCCTTGGCAACCTACACCGCGGGGCTAATCTACCTTGAACAAGTTCAGACTATCAAAAACCGTGTAACACCTGCCTCCTCATCAATCAAGCATCCGAGGCGTCGAAGGCCCCGATTCCTGCAGGCGGCTCCCGTGACGAGCTGGGTGAAAGATTGAGATGATTCCAGGGGCCAACAGCTGGAGAGGGCAAAACACAAATTGAATTAGGTTTCAAAAATTAATTGTGTTCAGCTGAAAGTGACAAAGTGCAGGGTTAGAGTGTTTGGATGGAAAACTTCCCTGACAGGATGGAAGCGCCTCGATTGTTTATATCAGAACTTACGATGATTGTTTGCAGCATTTTCCGACCATCTGCACACTCGAGCATTAAATCAGGACTTGAAACAAATAGCAGGTGGCAACTTGATCATTATATCATTAAACTGAATTTGTTGCTGCACATAAATTCCACGACGAAACACTTGAGTGTTGTTTTTTTTTGTGATGACACATCTTTGCATCAGTGGCAAGAACGCTCATTGTGTGTCCCGATGACATCAGCGACGTGCTTATTAAGTTAGAGTCTCAGAGACCTGTAACAACCCTGCAAACATTCTCACTTCATTTGCAAAGAACAAGACTTTATTGTGTCCAGACAGAGAATGAGTGGCTGTGGCCACTGGAGGAGAAAGTCGACCTTCAGCAGACACACAGACAGCTGAAGTGTGGTAGACTCACATCCTCCACATCTATTTGTCTGCTGCTTTGTGCCTCTGTCATTTTTCAAACAATGATTACAGCTTCTGTTTTTTTTAATGCAGAGCGACTGCACTGTTCACCAGAACGGTTCCACACAACAGAATGAGGATACAGTAAACATCTATAGCTTAAAACTTGTCGTGAGTTTCAAATCGTATGTTGGAATATTAACCTTGAAATCATTTGTCAGAATCTTTCAAATGAATGAAAAATCTACGATAGACTAAAAGGTTTTGCTGCACGTGGTTCATTGCGGGGGCGGATCCAAAGGGCAGGGGGTTACTGGCCCAAGTTGAAATTTGATTGGCCCCTGAAGTGCCCCCTGTTCTGTCAGTAGCCACTTATTAACAATACAAAACAATAAATCCGAAAATGTTTCTATTTTCTAAGCTATTTTGAAGTCCACAATGTGCTTGGAACAAGGAACAATGTTCAAAATATATTCAATGATGTGTTGCTTTGCTCAAAAGCTTCAGAGCTAACAGTAAACAAGGAACGACTTAAATGTGCACCTCACTGAATCAGGGATTGCTCATGGATGTTGGACCTATAATTGGCCCCTCTGTGTAAGTAATGGCCCCTTTACGGCCCCGGATTTAGGAAAGAAATCCTCTACATCTGCCACATGTAGATAACTGGCTCCTTTAGACGCCATGTGCTGCTTCTCCCACCGGCCGCTCCCATCTCCCTCATAATCAAACTAGGACACGGTAAAGCCTACTCAGGGTCCTGTCAAGCTCCGCCTTCCCTGAGCACATTAAACAATTTTACATTGACCCGAGAGTGGCGTAAAGACAGAGGAGAGCAGCTGTGCAGATGTTACTGCAGGGGTTCTCTCTTGTAAGTAAATGTGGGAACATGCTACAGTGGTTGTTACAGATCTCGGTTTTGTGAGAGGTTTGGCAGAATCTGAACTTGAAATGATGTTTCAGTGTGAGGAGGTGAGGTTATTGCCTTGTTGGAGGGTGGACATGAGGTCGGAGCAGATTTTCCTTGTTAGATTGTTTCATTTGAAGGCTTGAAGGTCTGGAAGAATCCAATTTATCATATGAAAACAGAAAAACTCTGAAAAACACATTTTTTAAACTTTCAAATCAACACTTTTCCTATATACCAAGGTTGGGAGCTGCTATATTCATGAATAGTTAACCTCTGACCTTTAATCTGATTAGGTTACATCTTCCAAGTAAGCAAGATTACACAAAAGGCACACTTAGGGACCTGACATTTCTGAGAGTGTGAGATTTGGTGCAGCCTGGTTACATTTAAGGAGACTGTTGGGCCTTGGCAGAGATATTACAGTCGTTCCAGTTCTCACTGTGGCTCAGGCATCACTCAAACTGAAAACCTTGTTTTGGCGCAGGATCTGGCAGAGGCTGCTTTGACATAAGGTCCGTCAGGAGGGTAAACAGTTTTAAATGTCACCTGAAAACAGTCCTTTACAGACAGGCCTGTCAATGACAGGTGTGTGTGTGTGTATTCTTAGTTCCTTTGCCTTATACTGGGTTGTATTTTATGACATTTTATGCAGAAAGGTGCATTAGAAACATTCCTCTAAACTTCCTGAGACATGTTAAGTCAGGTTAATTTGGTTATATATTTAGGTGACTGTGGATCAGGAGGTAGACTCCACTAGCAAGGAGGTTGGTGGTTTGATTCTTGGCTCCTCCATTCCGTGTGCAGAAGTGTCCTTGGGCAAGACACTGAACCCCACGTTGCACCTGATGGCTGTGTGTGTGTGTGTGTGTGTGTGTGTGTGTGTGTGTGTGTGTGTGTGTGTGTGTGTGTGTGTCAATGGCAAAACGGTGTGTGGTTGTCAAGACTAGAAAAGTGTTATTAATCCAGGCCATTTATCATTATATATATGTGAGTGACATGTGTTTGTCTGCAGTGGACACATCCTGGATGTTTCTGTGCTGTTTAACCATATGACGGGATCAGCTGGACGACCTCCACATTAACATCACTGAGGATGTAATATCTTTAGACAGGGCGTTCCTGCTCCCCTGTTATATACAGAGAGAGAGAGAGAGAGAGCACTACAGTCTGACTGCTCTTACAGTGAAGCAGCAGTCGTCCAACATTAAACTGTCTGCCAGGACCTTCCTCTTGATGGGATGTGAAAGCTTGGACGTAGCAGATGCAACCCAATTATAATCAACTGTCAGCGGCCGCCTACAGGTACCTCGGCCTGCTGCTGCTGCTGCTGCTGCTGCTGCGTACGTTTCCTTTCCATGGGATGCTGATGAATTGATGAGATTAGTTGGGTTTTAAGATGGAATGACGTTCAGTGGAGCTCATGTCCCATTGTGGCTAAAGTGCAAAAACTCAAAGACGTTTACTTCCTAGTGATTCATAGGGCAGTGCACCTTTTGTTGTTTGTTGTATTCACATTTTAACTCTCACAGTAAGAAGCAATGTGTCTTTATATTCTGTACATGGAAATAAGGGGATTCACGTTACCACAGGAACAGCCCTAAACAGAACGTCTTCATTTTCTCATCCTCACCACACAGGAGGGATTTAGCGTTGGAAATTGTCCCTTTCCTTTTCTACACACAGCAGTAGAAATGTAGCTACACTATCAGCTGTGTCAATCTGATATAGGTAACTTCTAAAAAACGGTTTGTTACTATAAGGGTGTAACTTTTCTATTGTTTGGCTGAAAAGAAATCCCTCAACAGAAGGTGACACAAGGTGCGTTCGAGATGGACGTGGTTTGACTTGATCAGCAGGCGGCTGCAGGAGTGGAGTGGAAAAAGGAAGCCTTGAAGTCGCTAAATGTGTTAGTGAGCGACAACAACGACCCATGTCAAAGTACTGTTTCATGAAAACATACGTCATGATGTGTTCAGATATATATGAGGGAAAAGACTGTTAGAGAGAGAACCTGTTTCTTTCTTTCTGCTTTGTTTAGAACCAACGACTTGAGGATACTGTCAACAACAAATAAATTAAAATCAATATTTCTCTGTTCTTGCCTACACACACATGCATTGTGTGTATGCATTGTTTCCATAAAGAAACCTCTTTGTCTCTTTCATCCAGATGAAAATGTTTCCTTGTATTATAAAAAAAGTCAATAAGAATAAATGTAAAGGATAAAAATAACACCAACAAGATCATGACTTATTTTACAACAACTAACTCCTGAGCGAACAGGTTTTTTACAGCTGGAAATGAAACCTACTTGTAATGTGAGCAGGTGTAAATAAATAATTCACTGAGAGGAAGAAATCAAATCCATGTCCTCCTGTTTGGAGAGAAACTATCAGCAGATAATCGATCGGATCGTCTTAGAATAAAAACACAGGGCACGTCAGGTGTGTCGGTGAAGCCTTCAGCCAATCAGAGCAGACGAGTGACGTCACAGAGGTGGATCCCAGGTGAGAAGATGCGCGCTCTTGACTGCAGCCGGCTCGCCCCCGCGACGCTTTAACGTCACGTGACACGGTGACGTTCTGCAGCGCTGGATGGAGTCGGACGACATTTCTAACCAGCATGCATTGCGTCCAGACCGGTAGAACGCACCTGAAGTCGAACGCACCCACAGACCCCCTTGCGTGTGTTTCATTCATCTGATTGGTCCTCTCTCAGAGTCCATCTCTTTTCTAACGGTGTGATTGGTCAAGGGGCGGGACTAACAGAGAGAGGCGAGAGAGTGAGTGGCTGCCACTGGAGGATGTAGCTAGGTTAGCTAACAAGCATGAAAAGTAGGCCACATAGATTTAAGTCATTAAAGTAGTACTTCTTAAAAGTGTGTTATAAGGCTGTTAAGAGTTATTTGAATCTTTTAGAATATTCAGGGAGCAAAGTATACAGGGTTGAGGGAGATCCACCGGTGTTGCTCTTCATCATCTGAGGACCAAAGGCAGACATTCTCCTCTTCATTGCTTGGGACAACTTTTGGACAAAGTAAGGAGACTGTCATTGACACTGTCGACTGCTCCGAGGTACCACACACACACCCTCACGTAACAAGCTGCACACAGGCCTTCACCGGGGCGGGGCGGGGGGGGGTTATTTGTGTTTATTGCAGGCTTGGGGCCCACAAGTGTTACAGCTAAACTGTTTAGCCTTGGTTTTGTCCATTGCTATTAATTCAGTGTTCATTAAGGTTTTATTCAGGGAGAATACCAGCAGTGGGTGTTCATAAATCCTGTCATAGTTGAGTAGAGAGATACATTTTTAAAGATATTGTGTCCGGCTGTGTCAGGGGACCACAAGGACATTTTGTCGCTTGCCTTTGTCGGGAAAAGGGCTTGTGTGTAAATGAATTAGTTTTCAGACATGACCTCCAGAGTCTGCCGTTCACAAAGCAACAATAATAATGCAGTGCAACATTCACAGATAATGTTTTGGTAAATCTTGTTTATGGCAATAGACATGTTTACCTGCAGAAGGCATAATAAACGTTATAAGTTGCATCAGGTCCTTTTGTGTTGGTTTAACTTATATACATATTGTACGAAACAAGTCCCCGCTCAGAGTTACGTTAGCCATCGTAACATTTTAATTCTAAATTAGTTTTCTGATATTTTTCAGCTGTGGTTCACCTTCTGATACAATAACAAACCACTCTTTAATATTCAGTTTGTCTCCCTCTCTGTTTTTTCCGTCTCTAATTACCGGGCAGGCCGCCCGAAGTGTGTTGCCCACAATGCTGCCTGAAGCTGTGGTCTTTTATTCGAGGACCACGGTTGAGTGGCACAGCTGAGTGGCTTGAGACGCAGGAGAGGCAGGTGGCCGCATTGTCTGCCCGGCCTTTATTTCCGCTGTTGTCCCGGTCTTTCCAGTGACAGCACTTGCTGGCAGTGGGTTCTGTAAATTGGTCACTTTGACATGATACAGCGAGGGGAGGGAGTAAACACAAGATAACAAATGCATGTTTAAATAATCCTTTTAGCAAACAGGTATGCAGGTAATGTTTCACAGTCTGATGCATCAATATCACATGTCCTGTCTTACAGCAGCCACAATTATTTAACTTGAAAGTCACTTTGCAGCAAATTAACATATTGTAACCCAGCAGTGAAGGCTTTCCTCCTCTGTGTAAACGCAACATTAAGCTGCTAAATGGAGGACACAAGGGCACAGCGTGTGAGTCAAAGGACACAACAGCCCGACACTTTCCTCTCATTGCTGCCTTATCTGTTTACACGACTATATAGGGAGAGATTTGAAAAGGCAGAAGAACAACTTCAACAAACTCCTCAGTATGAATTCATCTAATGATGTGTTTTTATTTTACAAAGACACTAGACTTGTCCCTTTATCACTTAAATTAGCAGCTCCTATCTAAACATCTGGATCACTATTCATTGAATCTGGGAGTAATAAACTATTTATGGTGTAATGACTTTGCAGCTTAGTCAGTATTAATGTCTTTATTGACCTTATTTGCAGGTGTCAACTTAGTTCTATCAAACCATGTGTAAAATTGTGGCAGACAAATATTAGCCGGTAATTCTTACTAAGTATGCAGTATTTAACTTGAAATCTAAACAAAAAAACGTACGTGCTGCCGGTGCATATTAACACCTACGATGATTCAAAGCTTTTAGTCATTAGCTGGTGTTTTGCATAAATTCCAGACTGTTAAGTGAAGTGTGCCGTCTCCCTCCTGCATACACATAAAAAGCTATAAGATCAGAACCCAGTGGACTAAACGTATTTAACACCGCGTGGATTATATTTAAATGTGTAATATGCACTTGTGCGTTTGCCAGATCTTTGGTGAACTCTGCTGCTGTGGCTGCATCCATGGATTTACATCCTCATTATGTGGCAGCCTCTGCTCAGGGCCGCGTTGGTCCAAATCCCTGCTGGTGCGCAGCTGTTCCACTGTCCAAAATAATAAGTTTTTTCTCTGAGACTCTTCAGAGGCCATTCAAAGTAAAGCAAAGCTCACCAGACACGGTAACAAGCAGAGGAAGACGGCGCTCCAGGGCCGATTTGCATTCCACCTCTCTGCTCCTCGTCCAGCCCCAGTTTCCTTCTTAACAAACAAATTAACGGCAACTTTCACGAGACCGACTGAGCAATCGCTTGTTCAGAGTTCGATGCTCTTGAAAGCACAGAAAGTTGTGCCGCACCACATTGCCAATTTTCATATTAGCTGTGAATGCATGTGAGACTTTCTGATGACTGTCATCTGCTCGCTCACGGTTATTTTTAAACAAAAGGTAATTTTCTGAGTTCACTCGAGTGTATCCTGCGATTCTGGTTGCGTCAGCTGCCATTTGGCCATTTGCAAACGTGATGATGCATATCTGTCTATATTGATAAGATTATACATATAAGCTGAATTACACTCTCATTATAGTATAAGGGAGAAATTGTTGCTTTTTGTGTGTTTCTCAAGGTTGTTTTGCTATTATTACTGTTTTATTGGATTGGAAGAGAAAATAGGCCATAATGGCTTATTTTCCTAAGCCCCAGCAGAAACGAAGCATATTGGTCATATAATTTGATGGCGGATTGGAGTGTAGTAGATGATAGATTGTTAAGTGATGGCTCTTTTCTGCCAGGCTGCTGCAGACAGCTGAGGCCTCGCTCTAACTGGCACATGCCTTCCGTCTGGAGATCTGGGGAGCAAGGTGTTGCCCCAAATCCATGTCACCGTCATTTTCATTATGAAATCGGAGCAGGACAGCGATCAATCACTGTCAGAAGCTGATCTTGGGTTGTTTTTAATTTCTTACTTCAGCAGCTGGGGTCAGGGTTCAGGGAAACAAGAGGCGATCCAGGACTGAAGACTGGGGGTGTACAGCTAGAAGCGAATTTGAATTTTAGGCTTGATAATCAGCCAGGACTTGGGTGCCCCCTGTGACTTCATCAGCTTGAGGAGCTTGCGCTCTCATTTCTCTCCGCAGAGTTAAGGGCTTTGCTTTACCTGTCTCGACAGAGGGGCCATTTGTACAGATAGAGTGTCAGTTTGCTGAGCTTCTTCGGCTAATGACTCCACAGGCGGTCAATGTGCTGTCACAATCAGCTTTGCCAAAAGAGAGAACTGACTCCTCTGGTGTGGTACAGAGATGTGCACAGTTTTGACTGCAGGGAGGTCAGGCAGCGTGTTATATGACACATCAGTATTCATGAATTTTTACGGTCATGTCTGGGGAGCACATTTGGCCAAATGAGTGTCAACGTACTAATTGCTTCTTATTTGCATGAATGTTTGATTTCCAAATGCCAAGAATGAGGCAAGTAGGAATGCAGCTGCCTGGGTTACCTCCGTGGCATGTGTGGGTGAGCTCTGACCTCCACTCTGCTTTCACTATTTGTGAAATTAGAAACTAAACTTTGAAACAGAAAGATTTTGATTTTTATGTATGCATTGAAAATGTAAATATAAAAAGAATCTCAAAAAAGCTAATGACTATCACGGTCGAGCACTTAGCAATTTAAAGAGGATTTCACATTTATGTTGTTTGGTCCGAAACTTTGGACTTTTCTGCTTTAACCTGAACCAAAATAACATGTGTGAAAGCTGCCCCAGAACAATGGACTAACATTTAGTCTGAACAAAAGAGGTGGTCTCGGTCTGGATCAAACTGAACCATGGTTGGGATCGCTTGCAGAGTGAAAACATTTCTTCTGATAGGTCGGACTTTCGCATCATTTGCAGGAAGTTGAGATCGCATGAAACAGTTAAAGAACAAAAAGTAGCAGGAGCAGCTCCCAGGATTGCTTGCAGTCTTCCCCTTAGACGACATAATGATTGAACAACCACGCCGATCATTTTGCTGTTAGTAACACTATATTACAGTGACCATGAAATGAAGTGTCTCATTCATTTTCTTAAAAAGCGGAATTTAATCCCCACGCAATTTATTAAAAGAAGTTAGTGAAGACAATAGCCTCATTGAAAATGTCAGACACACGCCTGTCTACAAACCAATCAATGGGTGATGAGGACAGGACGTACATATGTAATGCACAAGTCTTCGGTCTGCTACCTAAATTGCAATGTAAAACCAAAACTAACCAGATCAAATGTAAACAAAGACATGTTGTAACATTTTTTGAAGCCCTCTTTGTTGGAAAAAATAGAGCTAAAGGTTTTGTTATTTGATTTGTACACGACTCCAATTGAATTTTGGAGAATGCTAACAACAAGTTCACTACATCTACTCAAAAGGTGATAACTGTGTGGTGTCCTCAGCTTGTTTCCGCTGGACTCAAGTGTCCAAACAAGCTGTTGTTGCAGCTTTAATGCTCCATCTAACATCAGAGGGCCAAACCCCATTATTTCCTAAACCAAAGCATGTTAAGAGTGAGGGTGAAGGGTAAATTCACAAAGACTTCCGTTTCAGATTTGTGCCTCTGGTGCTTACCATGCGGTCCATCTCCTGCACTGCAGCTGCTGCCAGGCAGGAGCAGAGCCCCTTTCATTTCCTGACACACAATACCCACCCAAGGCTGGTATGATGGGGGAAAAAATGAGTCTGACAATCAGGATTAACTTGAAGAAAATAGCCATGCCTGCAGGGAATCGCTGAAATAATACAAATATTTGATGAAAGGAAATTATAAGGTAAACCCGCATTTAGAGGTTTTCAAAGAAAGTCAAGTAATGTGCAAAATACTTGTGGAGAATTGCATGAAACACAATGTTGGACTGTTTGGCCTTGTGGGAGGTTTATGCTCTGCTGCCGTTCGAGTTAATGTAAATGTAAAAATCCAAGCAGTCTGTGTTTGCTGCAAAACCTGCGCCTGCAGTAAATCCAAGATGAGGGTTATAAAAAGCAAAGCACTTGTTAATCAAACTGGAATCTTTGTAGACTTAAAAAGTAAACAACCCAGTGAATAACCTGTATTTATCCTCACCTATTTACCAGAGGTGAGGTATACAGGTAGACTCATTCAGTCATTTTTATTCAGTTTGTGTAAAGCCAAGAATAATGAACTCGGACTCATGAGGCGTGTTTTCATCACTCTCTGCCTGGTGGGGTCAGTTGGAGCAGAGGAAATTCCAGTGCCTCAAGTAGCTTGATTACGATAATAACAGCGGAACAGAAAACAAAGGATCAAGTCAGATACGTGGGGAGTGTAAAGCTCGAGAGACTTATTCTGATTAGCACAAGGGTGTTTTAGCAGCATGTAAAAATCAGAGGGAATGTTAATAACGCCGTGAAGAGTCACGCAGTGCCACGATGGAAAAAAACAAGCGTGCTCCAATTACGCTGCAAAGTGCAAACAGTTCACATGATTTAATGTAGACAGCTCACTGGGTTTGGCACTGACTACATACATTAATGTTAATATTCAAATGAACGAGGCCTTTTACTGCAGAGGAGGTCTTTCGTATTCACTCTGCATCTCATTGAAGCACGTTAGCGCGGTCGACTTCAACAGAAAACACAGTGGAGCCCGCGGGGTTGTAGAGTGAGACGTCTACATTGTTCAGAGGAAAAAGCAAATGTCCTGTTATTGTTGGATGTGTTGATATTGAGATGTTCTGTTTTTATATTCCCGTAATTTTGTCCTCAATTCGGATTTATGAGAAGCGAGTTTTGTCCTGGCCTATAAATACACTGCATTGTTACACTATTATTGTAACACTGGCGTCTCTTCCACGACAGTTGTCACATTCACAGTCTCTAATCACAGGAAGCTGCACTCTCATGGCTGACACGGCTCAGTTTGGCCGAGCTGTCACGCCCAGCACGAAGTGAACCCGGTCATTAGGGGAAAACTGTCACTGTGTGTGTAAGTGTTTGTGAAAAGACCGCATAGGGTTGTATCGACAGGAGTCGTACAGAACGCTGCCATCAAGGTATCTTACCCATCCCCGCCTGCCTGCCCGAGGTTTAGGGCGCTGTACGGCTGTAAACTGAAAATAAGGCTCACATCTTTCATACCTGCGCCCTAACCCATCAACCTCTCCCCTTCAGCAGCAGCCGTACGCGTCGACCATGCAGGCGAGGGTCCTCGTGTTTGCCGAGGTCAAAGTCATCTGTCAAACCGCACCGAGATGTCTGCCCGACTCCGCTGGGGTAATTGGTAGCATCGCTGCCTTCTCGGAGAAGCTTGACAAAAATCTTGCCATGTGTCAGGGAAGTTTCGTTGGGGGAGCGGGCGCGGGCTCGTCTCGTTCCTCTGATGGCTCGCCGTGCTGGCAAGCAAACCTACGAGCTGCATGAAGGAGACACACGGCCGCGATCACACATGGCAGCACTCACAGGCTGTAAACACTTTTTTTTTTGCTGCAGATGATAAAACCACAACGTACAAGAAGCTTTTCTCTGCCCAGTCCACAGAGGAAGTCGACAATGGGGATGTAGATTGTGGGTATAATGAACGAATGGTGTTAAGAGAAAGGCCAGGGCTTGACATTTTATTGCTGTTAAGAAACCACCTGAAGAGGTTTCATTTGAAATGTGACATACTTGTGTCTTAGAAATCCCCCCCGTGGAGATGTTTTAGCTTCAGGCCAGGGATAACTTCCAATCACATTTCAAGGCCAATTCTATGGTTGCCAGGATACAGACCTTCATATAAGGAGGATTTCCAGTCAGGCTTTATGTCAGCTGAGCCGGGTAGTGGGAAATCACAGAGCTAGTTAACATCTTCCTTCTAATTCTCTGTTTTTTGTTCTATTTCATCTGTTCTCTTGTCAGTTAGCAGAATAGACCAGGGAGTAATTTACCGACCACCGGTTAAAGTTGACTTGATTAGTGTCAATTAGTAGTAGAATAGAGTCATTTTCCCTTTTAGCTATTATTCCTTGGTTTAAGAATTATCCTCCACCTGGACAGAAAAGTTAGATCTCAGCGCAGACCTGCCCCTGTTAGTCTTCACAGTGGTGTTAGCTCAGTGGCCTCAATCTGCACAGGGAGACTCACACTCCTCTGTCCCACTTAAAACTCAGCAGAGCGCGAACGTCTGACAAGGCCGAACAGTTCCCTTAAATTCAATCAAACTTATTGATATCATTCATGTAAATATGCCTGCGTCTTTTCATCAATATCCATTGAATTGTTCCCCCAGGGAAATCCGTGAAAATGTCACAGAAATTTGCCATGTTAAAGAAAGTAATCAGTCGTTTGTGTAATCTTGCTCACATACACACACACAAACCAACCAACCAACCAACCAACAAACAAACTGACAGGGAGTTTCTGTCCTGAATGACAGAAAACATTGAAGCCATAACTACATTCAGTCGTCCTCTTATTCTCGTAACGGGGGCTGTTGGCCTGCAGAACGACATCTGGGTCTTGTCAACTTCTGTCGTCACATCCCCCCCGCTGTCTCTCAGACTGAGCCCGTCGTCTGCTGCCTTTCTTAAAGAACCAGTGACTGACACCAGATCCCGTTTGGTCATAATGGTCATCTGAAACAATGGACTTGTTTTGCTGTAAGCTACATAACTGACTACAAAACATCAGGAACGTCTGCTCATCAGGTAACCTTGCTGATAATGCCTCCTCCTGTGGTCTTACCTTCACATGACTCTTATTTTGCTTTGCTTTTCTATTCATCATTCATTTTCACCGCTGACAAGGAGGTTATGTTTTCTTCTGCGGAATTTTGGAGGAACTACTCAAAACTGGAGGGTTGGGGCATGACTCAAAGTCGCTGGACGGCAGGATGAGGACGCCGCTCAGAGGGCCCCCAGGCAGCTGTGTGAGACGGCTCGGAGAGGTGTGACCTTCAGACAAGTGCAGGCGATGGTGGGCTCGTGGGACTCTCGGGAGGTGGGCTGCCAGGCTGGACAGCACTTCAATTGACACCTGCCGCTCTCTCATTGTGCCATCTGATCCCCCCTTTTTGGGTTCAGTGGAGAGTGATTGCAGGGGAGAGAGAGATGAAAAACAGAAAGGGGGAGGGAAGAAACAAAGATCAGAGACCCGAAGGGATGAAGGCAGCAGAAAACAGCTTTTTAAAAAAAAAGAACAGATGGATAAGAGAACGGCTACAGTACAGCGCCTGACAGACCGATCAACACCTTGCAGCCATGTGGCGCACACACGGTGACCATTGGGACAGGTGTGTTTAACTGGAAGCATGTGGCTTTTTATTCACACCTTCAAGGCTACATCGTGTTGCACAGTGGAGGAAGTTGTGAGTGAGGCAGGGCTTTCCTTTGTTCGAGGAGGCATGAAGCTGAGTTAAGTGTTTCTCAGCGACTGCATGATTTGGTTCTTTATTGTGCCGTCTCATTATGAATCATCACACTCATTTTTGCAGTCAGTTCCTGTTTTTCTTTCTGCCTCTCAAGTGGCAGTAGAAACTGACTTGCTATTAACCTCAACCTTGAGAGAGCAGACGGAAAGACAAAAATTACACACACAAGTCCTCTTAATAACATTATTAAATGCAATTTATGTACGTTCTGATTTTAACCTTTGAGTTCCCCCGGCACCGTAGACAGAAAGAGCACTTGGATAATGGCTTTGTAAGCCTTCTGACGTGCTGAGATGCTCTCCAGCACAAATGTAATTATGGCCTGACAGCGGGTAGAGGCCCTCACAAAGGCCCAATAATCAGAGGCTGGTGATCAGAGCATGCAGCTCATGACCAGGAGAGGCAGTGACGCTGAAAGGTAATTAAAGTCACCCACCGAGTGGAGCCATGCAAAGCGCACTCCCAGCTTGCTACAGCACACCTTCTCGACTTCTCGCTGTTCCATTATTCTCTCGCTCTCGCTCTCCTCTTTCTTCTTTGACTCTCTCTCATATCCTGCTTTTTTCCGTTCGCCCTCCCTCCAGACCCTCGGCTTTCTTCACCTAAACTCCTGTCGTGCTTTTCTCCCCATCTGTCCATCATTCCTCCAGAGTGTTCTTTTCTCCCCCCCCCATCCATCCATCACCTGATGACTCATGAATCTGGCAGCTACCTGCGCAAAACCAGTGAATAAACTGACAACGCCATCCGTCAACTCTGGGCCACACGCGCCACTCTGCTCACCCCAAAACTGAGCGGATTAATTTGAACTTCGATTAAATTGAATTAACCTAAAGCTGGGTGGCATGGTGCGGCGGTGAAGCCCCACAGCAAGAAGGTTCCCGGTTTGAATCCCAGCTTGGCCGTGGAGTTTGCGTGTTTGTTTTTTACCGGGAATCCGACTCCTCCCACAATCCCAAAGACATGCAGATATGGGGTTAGGTTGATTGCAGACTTAAAATTGACCCAAGGTTTGAATGGTTGTTTCTCTCTACATGTTGTCCCTGTGAGGCGCTAGTACCCCATCTCTCGTCCAATGTCAGCTGATTGGCTCCAGCTCCCCCTCCATGATCCTAAACTATTAGCGGTATAGATGATGGATGGATAAAGCTGTTATTTTCTTTAGTATATTACATGCAGCTAGTTTTAAATGTCATGTACATCAAATTCAAAGTAAAAACATTTTCAGCATTGTGTATTCGTGTGCATACTTGTGTATCTTTGCGTGTTTAGTTGATTTACATCTTCTCAGATGTCTGACCAACTTTCCTTTAAACTGAGGGGTCTCTATTTAATATTACTTTCCATGTGTGCTGCAGAGTGTGAGCTTATCTCCAGCTAAGCCTTTGTGCTATGCAAAGGAATGAAAGATTATCCCCTTTCACTGCCCCCATGTTTATAACCCCCCTGACTCACCAATGGGGAGCTCAGAGTAAATGGAGAAAAGGGGTGGAGGGAGGGAGGGGGGGGCCTTGTGTAAGTACGTGGATTGGCAAATCAACTTTTCATGTTTGGCTCGGTTTGGCGCCGTCAGCAGCCAAAATAAGAGTCTACCCTGGCACTGTAATTAATGAGAAGATGTTGAAGAGGGAACTATTCTCCCACTCAGCGATAGCCAATGAGCATGCACGTGTGATGGTGATGAGCCAATTGAAATGGGCATCAGTGGGGGATTAAACGAGAGTGGAGACAGTATGTCAGGGTAACGTGTGTGTGTGTTTAATCCCTCATTGATCCCCTGTGAGGATCAATGATCCCCTCCGAGGAGTGTTCACTTCAATTAGACATAGCCCGATCGTCATGCTGCCATAAGTTCAAGAACATGAAGCGCACGCAAAATTCTCCATTCCTGCACATTAAATGAGAATTTTAAGCAGCTATAATTATAATTACAAGCGTATTGTATATGCGTGAAAGGGGTCACAGAGAGTTACGGCCTCAGTCTGAAACACCTCTCAGCCTCACGGAGCTTTATAATAAGTCTCATGTTGTTTGTGTCGTCCAGCAGCTTCACTCTTCACTCACTGCTTTCACTTTAGAACACAGGACAAGACGGTGAATATCCGTGTACGTTTCAAGGTCTTCTACATTATTTTGACAAGTTGCCAACAAGCAGCAGATGTTGGTGACATATCCGTTGTGCACCTTAGCCTTATCAGGTGTTTCGCTCCACCACAGGCTGATCAGACCTGAGTGTGTGTGTAACATCTTAGGGCCTAGTTGGGATCTTTCCTCTGGATCCAGGGCCATTGGCTGCTGCGTTCTGAAGTCGGTGATGTTTCCAGGGCTTGTCTGTGGATTCCGTTTTATGCAGCGGTAGGCAGCTGTATGAACCTCTGCATCTCTATAACTCCAGTGTACACATCTACTCAGCACTAAACCAAAACTAAGAGAGAACAGACTTAGCATCCATCAAGTGGCCAGAAACATGACTTTAAATGAATTGCTGGATGTGAGAAAAAGCAACTGTGTAAACACCATGAGCAACAAGATAGTGAACATAGTGAAGCATTTTGACAGAAGACCAAGATATTTCCCTCAGGGGTAGTGGGAGACCAAAGGCAGAGCTGCTTCTCTTTGGCTGGATGTATAAAATTTGTTAACAAGTTCACCACAACTTGATTCTGCCGCAGTTCTGCTGCCAATTGTGACTGAGGCATCAGAATACCATTACTTACCAAGTCCAATTATTCACATAATCTGATTGTAACATTAAACTTTGTTCCAAATCAACCGGATGAGGAAGTAGTGACAGTTTGTTAGGATGGTTTCCTCTGAAATGTAGTTTGAGTACAGTACAGTACAATTACCTCAGAACTACTTCACTAAACTCTCAGGTGTACAGTTTGGGATCTGGGTTCACAAGCAGGACCAGGGTTAATGCTGCTGCTACAACTGATCTGCGTATTTACTCTGACGCACAATGGCACCAATGTACTCAACATCTAATCCACGGGCTCGAAGTGAAGTTGGCTAATGGGCATTTTTGGGGAATAAGAATCATTACAGAGCTCAGTGAAAGACCACACGGCCTGCAGCCACTGTATTCTCATTTAGTCCACACGGCCTTGTGTGGCAGAGCAAATCCCCTCACACTGTGCTCTTTGTTTCATTTCAAGCTAATCTGTTTGGCTAATGCACTATATTCCCTCTGCCATCAGTTAGGGAGACTGCTGATCTATTATTTTTAGAGCCAGGGGGGGTTAGGAATTTAGCAGCTTATTTATACAGTACGCCCTCGTGTAGCCATACAAATGTCAGGTCTCGTTCTAACTGGTTTAGTATCAAAATGACATGTTTTAAAAAATCAGGTCAGGTCTCACACTGATTATTGTCATGGGATCAGCTGAACCTGTCTCTTTCTCACCCAAACACGATCAGCTCCTGCAGTACAGGGACGTCATAATACCAGAGATATGGACGTCTGCACCAATACCTTTGGAATTCTCAATACCAATCCCACCAATGAGAGACCTGTAGTGGGAAAATGTCAACAGTCAATATTCCCTGTATCAAACCACATATACATTCACTAGATCCCGATTTTTATTTGGATCTGCACCAAATTTCACACACTCACAAATATCCAAATGAAATCTTGAAAAAACGTCCTGTCAGGTAATGTCAAAGAGAGTGAAAATACGAATTCCTGGATCTGTCCCCTCATCAGAATTTGCACACCCATATTTAATGAGCTCTTCCCGGACTTATCCTGCGTCTGTCTACAGAGTTTGGTGGTAATATGTCCAGTTGTTTTTTTCTCAATCCTGCTAAATAACAAGCAAACAAACTAGCCGGTTGTTCCAAGAGCACATACCTCCGCCAGGGCTAATGACCTATCTTGCCATGTCAAAGAAACTGTGAAAATAAAATCCTGTATTCACCCAATAATTTGGACCCGCTGCTAAATTGAGTGTGTATCCCACCACTCCAACAAAATTTCAGGGAAATGGGTTAAGTAGTTTTTGCGTAATAAACAGGACAACTTTGGCCTTTATGAACGTTGCTACAACAGATTCCAGTTACAGAAATCACAGATAATCATGGTAACATTTCGCGATATGAACATTTTGACGATGTGTTGCTTATTTAAAGTAAACAGTTGAAAGTTTCACACTGAATTTTCTAAAGATTTAGATTTAGATGCTTGTCTGTGAGGTGCTTCCTTCTTTTGTCCAAACAGCCATGTGGCCCTGTTTTCATGACGGCTTTCGTTGTCATTTACTTGTTCTGAAGATCCGCCACAAATGCAAAGACGTGTTTCTGACGTATTTCTTTAAAAAAATGAAAGTGGACCTGATGCTGCACTACACCAACATTCCATGTGTTGTTGTTGTTGTTGTTGTTGTTGTGTCTTTCTTACCTTACACTTCAGGTTTTTGTGTTGCTGTTAGCCCCATGTTTTCAGGATTTTGGCACTGACTGCACTGAAGCAATGAATCTTACGACATCCCGACAGTACAGCAAATACCTCGGCTCCCGGAATCCTCTTCTCTGACTTCTGTTATTCTGGTGCAAACTAAACCCAAGGCAACAAGCACCAGTTCCTAAAAAGAGACGATCAACTGGAGTTTGGGCCACAGAAACACAGTCTCTTTATTTCTATTCTCTGGGTCGGTTGCAGAGAGATCGCTGGTGATTGTGAAGCACGTGTATATGTGAGAGGAAACTAAAATGTAAGGCAAGTTGACAACGTGACTTTTTGAACAAAGCAGCCCTGGAAGCTCTAGATAATATTCATTCAAGCATGAGAGAGACGCAGGTGAGGGGATGTGTGTTTTTACTGAAAACACTCCACAGGATGAGAGAGCTGCTTCATTTGAGTAAGACAACAACATCCTTGTATTGAAGGAGACGACTACAACGTTTAGATTTTTCTGACTTTATATCACTCTTTATTGAACCAAAATAAATTTACAATAATCAACACCTCTGCAATTTTAGGCAGAGCTTAATAGAGTCCCTGCAGAAGTTATTTCCTTTTGAGAAAATATGCAAATATGGTTTTTGCAGCGGTAACAAGCTTCACTTTCACGGAGATTAAGTCTGATGTTGATTTTTCTCCGAGTTTGATTGTTTTTGAGTTTTCTATTCTTTGCATCCGTTTCCCCCACAGACCCAAAGTTAGTCCAATCGAGCTGCTCAACCTGTGCTCGCCTGGAGATGTCTTTTCAGCCTGTCGGATGGACCCGAGCTCTTCGTGACCCTGACCACTAATAATAAGAACTAGCACTATATGTACAGACTGTGAGAATTAAAATTCAGTGCATTCAGAACTTTCTCACTTTAAGGTTTTATGAATTACACGAAGCTTTCAGAGAACACTGTGGTATTGTTGTGATTCATTCATTCAGCCGCTGATGTCGGCCTGAGTGCACGAAGCAGGCGGTGGAATAACACATTTCTAGGAAAATGTAGCGAAACGTACAGCGGTTCTCTCGGATGAAAGAATACGATGCCTCCTCTCTGCTCGACTGCTGCTTTTAGAGATGATGAGCTCATGTGGGATTTCAGACACATAGTATATGTTTAATACCTAGAATAGATCAGACAGAGCAGGTAGTTGTCAGAAGTTCAGGTTAGACCCTCTGGCCTTTTTAAACTTCTTTTTAATCCTTAATATGATTTTTTTTTTATTGTCAGGGTGAAATCTCATTGAAACTTAATATAGCAAAGATCACTCACAATACAGCATGTGTGAACTATTCCAATTTAAAAAAAAAAACATAAATTCTCCTCATCCGACATTTTAATCCTCTTCAAAGCTGAGGTGAGGAACTTTTAATAAAATATTCTAATGGAGAAAAAAAAGTATTATTGACTTCCACTGAAGGTTTGTGTGCAGTGGCAGAATAACTGTCAGGGGGATTTTACCATGATTGACTAATTTAGCGACCTCTTGTCGAGGTGATCAGCGAATCAGTTCCATGCACAGATGGACGGTTTACAACCAAACTATTACAACAATATTGGTCATCTGTCGTTTAGGACCCAATGAAACTCAAAGATGAGCTTGTTTCTTGTTGTTTGTCTCAAATAAAATTTTGTGTGAGTGTGCGATCCCGTCAAATACTGAAATGGCAACCAAATGGCTTTATGTAGATTTCACCAGTTGTAAAAATAGTAGCTGATCCCATTCAATCATATACAACCTCAGATCCACACGTTTCTTGACGAGAGTTAAATTACAGAAATAAAAAATGATCTGACCTAGTACATGAAAACACTGCCCTCTCCTGGACATTTATTGTCACAACGTGCTGTAATGACTCAAACTGTATATTAATCGATGAAACAAGCAAGTTCAATTAAAAAGTTCATGCTCTGTCTCTACTTGTGAGTGAGATCGAACAGAAAAGAGTATATAAATAGAATAATTTATATTACATGCTTTCCAAACAAAAGAACAAACGTATAACACAAACCACTGAAGCTCCCTTGTATGTACATACAAATTTTGGAACATGACAACTATCAACAGCACGATACAGTGCCTATACATCGATAAAGTGATAAAAACAAATGTGATATTGATATGTATGAAATAAAATAAACACATTAAAGTGTGGTTAAATTGTAATAGGGATAATAAAAGATTATTATGAAGGATAATCTCATGTAGTGAATAAGTTCTGTATTTTCTATAAAATTTGACAAAAGTTCATATATATATACTCGATAAGAAAACAAGTACTATTAATAATCTTATGTAAACATCTTCACCACAACCAATCAAATTTCTTGTTCTAAGTTATAACAGTAAATGGTGTATGATTAAAGTTAATCAGCTACTTTAATGGTCCGAATTTCCCTTTGGAAGTAATTAATGATGATCACCAAAGATCAACTTTATGAGTGAGTTGCTTTCAGCCTGAGAGTCAAGGGCAGACTTGAATTCGTTCCAGTCTTGATGAAGAAACCCTGTAAACCAGACTCTGGGTGATGCCATCATCATACCTCAATATCTGAACAATGTTTTCCTGTTTCACTTTGTCTGGAAAGGAATCAACTGTGATGAGAACACAGAGCCACCAGGGGCCACTTTGCTTGAAATAACCTAATCAGAGAAATGCTCTTCATTCGCCTCCTGTCGGTGTTCAAGGGGCTGTTGACCCAGACAACACTCAAGACGCCATCTACCTCCAACAGTGTCTCACGCTGTCAGAGAAACATGAAACACAAGTCATCTTTTCTTTTTTTTTTATCAAATCTATTTGTTTAAGTCTGAAAATACTGTTGTTGTCATTGCTGATTAATTTGATGATCATTTCTTTGATTAAAGCAGCATGAGGAGTTTTTTTTCAGTAGCGCTACAGAGCAGTGATGCTATGAGTAGATCCTGGTGTTGTTTACTTTTGTGCATGTGCAACAGTAGAACGACGAGACGGTGCACATTCCTTCATTCCTGTGGTTAATTAAAGATGAGACAGTGATCGACAGGTGGTGATACTGATCAAGGAAGTGCCAACAAAGCCAAAGAGGAAGCCAGTAAACATGGATGTAAACAATATGGGTTTCATAATTTTAAAAAATGTCTTCACAAGTGTTATGGAATTGAAATATAATATATATAATTCAAAGTAGGCCTCAGGGACAGAAACAGTGAATGTAAACAAAAAAACGAACTGGGCACTTTCAATCCATTCTTTGGTTGGTTTATAGTAAAAAAAAACATGTCTTGTCAGTCAGTCTTGATTTTATTATTTGAAATGTTTATCGGTTGTTTATCTCTTTCCTTTACACAATAAAAAAACGACTGTTACAGTGATGTTACTGTTTCTGTGCAGCACATATCTGACGCAAAGCTGCAGTTCACTGTACCTCCACACGGTGGGAGTAGAGCTCAGAATATGACTTGTTGCATATGAATTCCAGGTATGCCTTTGTGATTTAAGATAGCAGGAGAAAATACCAACCTCGTTACAAGCGTCCAGTCGCCTCACTCAACTATGATCAACACAATAACTCGGATTCCTCCGGGGATTTGTATTTTGAAATAAATCAGGTCAAAGAGTCATTTAAGCAGAGGAGGCTGTTTCCATTGCATCAGTGGAGCGCTCGGCTGTGCCAGCGAGTTCCAGGAAGAAGCACAAAACCAAACATCGTCTCAGTGGAGACGGGAGCAGGTGTCAAATCTGTCAAATCTCACATCTGCCTCTTTGCTTCCTTGTTTGGATTTTTTTTTCTGCATGGGCCATATGGAAAATCAGAAACCAACAACATTGTTTTTTATCAGAGAAGTTCAAATTCCTTGCTGTCTCATTGGTGGCTTTTAGCACAACACAGGCTGTTGTGTCATATCTGTTTTATCAAGTGAGGTCACGGCGGATCAAGGAAATATGTGATGACACTCGGGTGTGTGTAACACCCGCGACGTCATGAGGAAGTTTGTCAAGTGTGTTATTTAAAGGCTTACGTGGCAGGGAAATTTCAACGATACCGGATTACAAGGAAGGAGAAATAGTTTATACTTGTGGGCAAGAGACAGGATGAGATCACACAAAGAGTCCGTTTCTCAACACCTCACCTCGATTTACTGCTCACCACGAAACTCTCTGCTTTAATCCTCACTCCAACTTTCAGCTGATGTAAAGGAATCTTATGTTTTGGATTGGTCACCTACCAACACTGTGAAAGACCAAAGTATAGATAAAAGACTGAGTGTTTTGTTTTTTTACGATGGTTGTGTGTGTTTGCTTTAAAGATGTCAGACAGTTTTTGTCTCCTTTGGGATAACACTTCCAGATTTTTTATGGTAGCCAAACTAAGCTAACTGGCCACTAGCTTCTAATGACTTCACCATAGGTTGTATAAAGATGGATGGCCCCACAAAAGTGAAGTCAAAGGGTATTGAACTGCAGTTTAGGTCATAAATCCCGCCTTCTCCATGTTAGCAGATGGGACAACAAGCAAGCTTAAAAAGTTTCTGGAAATTGTTTCTGGAAATTGTAGGTAGTTGTTATCACACTGATGTATGTTTTAATGTTTATTTAACAAGGAAGTTTTCAATTAAGGTTTGAGTTAGTTTTTGAAAAGAAAATGTTGAACTATTTTCTTTACATTAAATCTTGAAACCCCCCGTACAAACTTCCTCACACACTTTTGCGCAATCAATCTCTCGTCCCGTTGATATTTTTACTCGACCCATTAATAGCCTACTTTTTCGGGGCCCTGTTGTCATCCCCGGCTCTGACGTGTTAGGCAACCGTCAGCTTGGCAGCTTCCCAGCAGCTGAGGCACTCCAGCTACCCTGCTGACACCTAATCTGACTCTTTTGTTCTCTCTCGCACATAAACACACACACAAATGCAGACATGCAGGCAGGTATTTGCATGTACACACGCACACCAAACGCTTACGCAAGCCCCGACCAGTCATGCCAAGGGTAGTCATAACACACAGAGTGTCAACATGCCAAGCACTTATAGGTCAAACCGTGATTCACAAGAAAAAATGGATTAAAGTTTTATTTGAGTTTAATTGGTGCAGGCGTTCAATGTTTGATGGGTTGACCTTGAGTTCCATCCGTTACTGCTGAGGCTAAAGAAAAAAGAAAATAGGAACAAGCGCTTGCTCTCCCTCCCGTATTCCAGGAAAAGACGCTGACCCATTATTGACATTTGTGTGTTTGAGGAGTTAAATGTTACATTACGCAAAGGTCAGAGAAGAGTAAATGGTTGGAGGCAGAAATGGAGAGAGGGAGAGTTTTTTTTTCACTTGCAAGGATGGATTTGAAAGCGCTGAGGAAAATGAGAAAGTGATGAAGAGCCGTGTGCGGAGAATTCTTGCAGGGAAACCTCTGAGGCATGCGGTCGAGCTGTGTAATACGCAGGTGTTTGCAAGGCTTTGTGTGTGTGTGTGTGTGTGTGTGTGTGTGTGTGTGTGAATGAGAGAGAGAAATAGAGAGAGGAGACTAGCAGCAGTAATAATGAAAAAATCTGTGTGAAAATGAAAAACTGTGATTTTTATTCAACTTTTCCACACATGTTTCAAATATACAGTACATATTTACATATTTTTATACAATGAATATAACTCTTGTGTGTAACCTGTCTGGACCAATAAAAAGCCCATAGGTTCGGTCACAAATACATAATTCACAGTGCAATACGAAGTTTGTGCACCCGTGTCCGTTCACTCTACGCGTCACATGAAGGTGTGACTCACTAATGAAAATCCTAAACCTCATAAATTACGTTTTTCTGCGAGGAAGAACCCAAATTGTCACAAGTCTGTTCTAATCTGGTATCTCAGGCAGATGAGAGAAAATATTGAAACGTGGTATTAGCCGACTGTTTGACCAAAACATCAAATGCCCAGCGCTTCTCAGATATGCCAGATTCAGTACCATTGTCAAAATTATTGTACCAGGTTGAAATAGCTGGCTGCAGACCTGCAGTAAAGCTTAACGTCACTGAAACGCTGCATCCACCCGTCACAATCGAAGATAAAAGATCATTTAGAAGGTGGTACATCATGTCACTAACTGTGATGACTAGTCTCCATGGATCCACAGCTTTCAACGGCAGTAATAAAAAATAAAATAAAAAAAAGAGGAAAGGGAAAGAAAATGTACCATTAAAGAGGTGAAACAGTCGGAACAGATTCTTCCTGCCAAGGTCAGGACCATTCTCTGCAGACACGCTGGAGCGTTGAGTCATCACCAGACAACCAACATCAAACATCGCCTGACTGTGACTGATTCAGAGCCGTTCAGTTTATGAAACACAGTGATACAGGCACAACACTCGGCACAGCTCGGCCCTGTTAAAGCAACACAGCTTGAAATAATATTCCAACAGAAATGAAGTGAACGGGTCCAAATCGCTTCATTTTTTCCCGGTAATATGTTTGATTTGGTTGTTCTTTAACTGGATATTTCTTTAAATAATACAAGTAGAGAAAAGGCAGATTGTACCGGTGGGAAATACCTCTTGAATTCTCCGTATTTTCACTTTGTCTGTGTAAAACCTGCTGTAAAATGCCGTCAGGCCTTAGAAATAAAAAAATCTGCCTCCTACCTCTGTTTCTGCTGAGGCAAGATGACCGAGTCTTTAAAACCAGAATTGCTCTCAGCTTTTATTTTAAAACCGTATGCATTAGTGTTAAGTTTTGGTTTGTGTCTAATTGCACACAGAGCAGACACAGTGAAATTTACAAGGTTCAACCCTGTTAATCGACACTTTTACATGAAGTATTCGGTATTGGAGCAAGCTTTCGAATAAAAGCTTCAGGATTTCATTTTAACTGTTGGCCTAGTGTCACACTTTCTGAGTGTGTGCGTGTGTGTGTGTGTGTGTGACAAACTCGTCCCACTTTTCTCATGAGTCTTGCACCAGTAACACCCTGCCTTTCTCAACCTTCTGTGCATGGTGTGAGATTTGTAAATGCTCTCCGTTTGCCGAGAGGTTGCCAGATTGGCAGCGATACACTGCCATGGCGTCCCGCTGAGTGTGACACATCAGTCCGCTGCTGAGCATCTTTCTCACTCTGTGTCCCCGCCTGATGTGAGACGTCAGGCTTGTGTGAAGGCCTTCCTAGAGCCGCTCGGTGAGTCAGCCGCTGGAGCCTCCAACCCGGTCAGAGGGTGAGAGGAGCAACATCCTGATACCCTCGCCTCCCCTTCAGGATTAATCTACTGCTTTCTGGAGCCTTATGAGTGTAGGCGTTGGTGACCACTGTTTGCCACAAGTCACATCTCTGTGATTCACCCATCGTAGCCCGCAGAGATTATTTTCTTAACATAATCTGGCATGTTTGAGTCCTTGTTATTTCTTTTAGCACCAAATAATTTCAAAAACACATAGAAACACAATGAATGATCATTGTGAGCAATGCCCTTAGCAAGTAACACATATACGACAACAAAATACAGTACAGTAAGTTTTCGTCGAAGGTTTGAGGGTGTATGTACACACAACAGTAGACAACTGACTTTCTAAAAAGTGCCAAGGAAAAATACAACGATGAATCCCTCATTTTGTTTTGGTCCCTTAGCCATACTCTGCTGAATCAAGTCCGTCAGCAGAACAAATCATCCTCCTCTTCCACGTCAAAGGACGGCACCATCTGTTCCGCCGAGCTCACTTCCTGTTCACCCAGGACCCCTTCCTGCGACGAAGGCGGCTGGTGGAACCACGGATGGGCGAGCAGCTCGGCTGCCGTGAGTCTCTCACAGGGTTCTTTCCTCAGAAGGCTTTGGAGCAGACATTTGGCCTTGGGTGACAAGCCCTCTGGCAAACAGCACTGGCCTCTGCGGATTTTGGAAAACAGTGTGGCCGGGTCTGGGTCGTGGAAGGGGTAGCGGCCAACCAGCATGGTGTACAGCATGACCCCCAGGCTCCACATGTCAGCCATCTTGCCGGAGTAAGGCGCTGAGCCGCTGAGGATCTCCGGGCTGACGTAAGCGGGGCAGCCGTGGGTGTCTGACATGGAGTCGTTGTTTGGGTCTTCCAGGACGCGACAGTCCTCGAGGCTTTCGAGTCTCACCTGAGTCCTGTGAAGGGAAAAGACACAATAAGGTCAGAAGATTTGGCGTGACCTTTAAAAGCATCGGAAATGTCTGTTAGCTTTTTGTCCTCTTAGCCTCAGTCCCTCTTTGACACAACTGCTGCTTCAAGCGTGTGCTGTGCTGAGAGGGATGCCATGGCAATGACTTAATCTGTTATCTTGAACAGCGAGCAACTTATCACGTAAGAACAAAGTGTTCACAACCTCATGCAAATCTGCATTTCTGAAGTACATCACTTTTGCTGAATATCACGTTGAAAATTATGTTCCCTGTGTTCCCATGTGACACAACTTGCAGAGCACACAGGACATTCTTTGATTTGATATGCCACCGATTTGTGCGTGTGTGCACGTGCGCGCGCATGTGTCTATTTCCATCAGTGACTTTGTTTAACACTGTCAAACATTTCAGGGATCTGTTAAATGTAAGTCACTGATTGCATCATGGAAAAACAAGCATCTCCTTTATCCTTAAGCTGCGGACAGACAGATGGATGGACATACAAACACAGATAAATGACACACACACACACACACACACACACACACACACACACACACACACACACACAGTGAACTTGCTATGACCGAAGTGCACAGCAGTGAGTCCTGTTTGAGACACTGAGCTGCCTAAGCACATTTCCAATGACTTCCTGGCACACACACATGCTCACATAAACACACATATAAATATACCCCCCCCCCGCCGCTCCTCCTCTCACACACACAATGCTATATTTAGCCATGTTAATGACAGGACGTACATTTAGTTCAGTACTAGAGCAATTAAGATTGTGAAAGTGTGTTGGTAGCATGAGACATTCAGCACTCAAACACTTGCAAAATGAATAATGGGAGTAAGAAAAATACTGAATAATTTGGAGAGTGATTAATTTCCCACAGCAACAGACAGGCGATATTCAAATTTTTAATCAAAAATAAATTGTGCCTGTTTAGATTGTCTCCAAAACATGACACAAGGATAGAGGTTTTAAGTCAAATCCACAAACACAGCAGACGAAGAGAGATGTTTTCAGGGAGGGAGACCCTGCGAGCGTTTCAGTCATCAAGACAGAGTGGCCGCAGAGAGATAAATAGACCAGCCAGAGAGACGATGAAAAGAATGGCAGCACCAAGGACCAAGATAGAAGGCGACTGATATTTAAACACCAAGATAGTGGAGGAGATAAGTCAGGAGAGGAGACAGAGAGATGGAGACAGAAAAGGAAACAGAACAGAGAGAGTTAGAGGGGTGGAGAGAATGACTCATCCCTCTGTTGAGAGTACATATCTTCTCTCCTCCTCTCTCTCTCTCTCTCTCTCTTTCTCGAGCCGAGGCTATCTGCACCTGGGTCCCACACTCGCGGCGCCAGCCATCCCATAATTACCCTGAAATGGCTGTTGCCACATCAGTGACGCACGGGAAGGCTGGCCTGCCAGTGAAGCTCTGCATGCTTCGCGGTGCTAGTCACCTTCCCTAAACGTGTGTGTGTGTGTGTGTGTGTGTGTGTGTGTGTGTGTGTGTGTGTGTGTGTGTGTGTGTGTGTGTGTGTGTGTGTGTGTGTGTGTGTGTGTGTGTGTGTGTGTGTGGAGATAGCTATTGTCAAATTGTTGTGACTTTCTCAGTTTCTGGCATGAGCGCTGCATTGTTGGCCAAGACGTTGCATCACAGCAGGATTGTTGGGTTTTGAAAGATGCCTGATTGTGAATTTGACACCGGATGAATGATGTCATGCAGAATCTCAACATGTCGAGGAGACTTGTGTTTTTATGTTGATGTGTGTGAAAAGTCCAGTTGTGATTGGACGGCAGCAGCAATCTCAGGGTGCACAAAGCTGATTTTCAGGAAATGGGAAGTCGAAGCCCCATTATGTCAAGCAGACATTTAATGTTATCATCAAAATCTGCTGCTCTGTTCTTGCAGTCACTTCACAACAGCGTGTCGCCATCCTAAGAAGTAAAGAGAAGTGAGTTTTGAAAAAAAAAAAGATGTCATCTCCAGGGTCAAGTGGGTCTTGTGGGTCAGTCCACCAGCATTAATGTTGCAATGCCGTCACCTGGCTAACAAAATACTGAATTACAGGCATCCGAGCAATGAACCACAGCTTTAAAGCTCTGAATGTGCAATCAGCACACATACAGTACGAGCATGCATGTACAGAGACACACATTCTCTCACACACACACACACACACACACACACAGAAGAGCTGACAGAAAATGAGCTATGCAGCCCCCCCTCCTCCTTTTCCCCCTCCGCACATATACACTGTGACTCATCCCTCTGCAGCTGTATAGCTATTGGAGGGACACAACCAACTTCAACTTCTCTCACTGGCTGTCTGCACTCATTCATCCAACGTGACCCTTAAAAGCCAGAGGTCGTGGCTGGAGAATGTTACTGTTGAACAATCTCCGTGAAAAAGGGCCATTGGAAAGCCGGAGAATGTGGGGGGGGGGGCTTACAGGAAAAAGAGTGACGCAAGGGCAAAGAGGCGACAAATAGTTTTGTAAGCAGGGGTTTTGTGTGTCTTCCTGAGCAGAATGCAGTGCTCAGAGATGCAGAGAAGGCGTGTGTGTGTTTGCGTGTGAGTTCAAAGCATATTCCTTTGATCCTCGCCTTCCTGGATGAAGTTGTATTGTGAATGAATCCTTGTTGGATGAATTCAGTTATTCTGCAGCACAGTCATTACGTTATTTATTAATAAATTATGAGTAATACATATATTCCAAGATATATGACCACAGAAGGGGGATGATTGTCTCACCAGCCTCGTCTAGCAGCTCGGCCAAACTACCACCCACTACATTCACACATGCACACATGCAAAAAACCAAACGCACAACACACATACACAAAGAGACACATCCAGAGTGAGAAAGGGAGACAGACAGAGAGGGCGAAAATCTGGGAAGCAATGCAGTCTGCCTCCACAAGTACAGAACCTCCTACTCTATCTGCACCCACGTTGATATCTGCACACACGGCCTGTGTGGATCAGCTGCCATGTTGGCTCTGTGCATGTCCCACTACTCAAGTCTGAGAGCATCCAAATAAAGTTAAGTGATGATATTAAGGCCGGATGAAAATTGGTCTGGAGAAATGTGATGTGGAAAGCAAGTGGTGAGAAACTTTTCCGGTTCCTGGGTGACATCTGACATCCTGCATCCCCCACATCTCACCTTTTGTCGTCAGTGAAGACAAACTTGCGGAGCTTGAGGTCCCCCAGCACGATCCCAGCCTGGTGACAGTGCGCCACGGCCAGGGCCACCTGACGGAAGAGCCTGCAGGCGTGCTCCTCATCCAGCCTGCGACAGCTCTTCACCAACGTGTGCATGTCCCCAAAGTCTTTGTCCAGGAACACGTAGGCCTTGCATTCGCCAAGGATGATGTCCCTGATGCCGGCCACATTCTTGTGGGCGGGTAGTATCCCGTAGGCTCTGATCTTTTCCTGGTACACCCACATATCAAAGACCTGGGAGAGCGATGGGAGGAGGAGGAGAGGAAGGGCAGGGATGCAGGATGGAAATTAGGAAGATAGAGAAGAAGAGGAAGGGGAGAGTGAGGAGGAGGAGGAGGAGGAGGAGGAGGCAGAGGAGGAGGCAATGGGTCAGTGTGTGCTTAATGATCATCTAAGGAAACAACCTTGCAAATGTGGCAGCGAGATAAAAAAAGAAAAAGAAAAGGCGCATGAGCTTTGATTCCAGCTCGGTGCACTGCTTTTGCAAGAGCATGATAAATGAATCACCAAAGTGTGAAGCGATTAACTTTATTAATCAACAACAGTCCAGAGCCTGCAGGTCTATCCAGCAAAGTAAACACACGGATCTGGAACAGTGAAGGGCCCTGAGGTTCCCAGCGATCCTTATCGTGATAGTTTTTCTCTGCCTCTCATGTTTGCATTTTTCTATCACGGCGTGGCGTATTGCAGTGACGTGTATGCAAATGACAGGGGTTGACAGTGTGAATCCAGATAGTGCCAAGGATAGGCATAGACTAGGTGGACTGTTTTAGCACGGATCAGATGGGGCTGCTGGGTCTTTAATGTGTTTACCAGAGGCCACATATGAAACAGATTGAAAATAATGACTGCGCCTCAAATAGTTCAGTAATTCAACCCGTGAAGAAACACTTGTCATTACGCAAAGTGTGACACATTTCGCGTGAGAGCGACATGTGGTGGAAAAAAAGTCGACGAGATACCGATGACATGTCAGACGGAGCTGTTGAGCAACGCGCTGTCTCGAAACACCATTCATTCAGAGAAATTGCACAATGACGGGGGATTGCGCATACCTTGCACAGCAGCTCGTCGCCGGTGTCGGTGTTCATGGCGCTGTGCATGCTCTCCCGGTCCGCCAGAGGTAGAAGCAGGAACGGTCCTATCCGGGAGGGTCCCTGGTGGGTGGCCGACGGGGTGTGGGAGCCGGGGCTGGCCGGGGATCCGGGCGAGGTGCCGAGGAGCCCCTGCGTGTTGCTGTCCCCCGCCTCGGAGCTCAGCCTGGCGCATTTCGCCGGCGGCTGGTCGTCCGCGTCCAGCCGCTTGTGCGCGACCCGCACGGCGCGGATGCAAGGTGCCGGGCTGCCCCACTGCAAGTTCATCCGGATGGACCGATTCACCATGACGGCACGCGAAGAGAGAGAGACAGGTTCGGCAGGCGTCCTCAGATGGTTACATCAAACTGCACACAGTGCGCTCCATGCTTCTCCGTGCGAGAGTTGAGACACAAATCAAAGTTCTGCGTAATAATCCAACCCGCGTCCTCCTGGAGAGTGAACGCCCGCGGCTCTGAGGTGTGTGTGTGTAGTTGAGGTGAGAAAATCCTGATTCCCCCGAGAGCCCCGACTGAGAGAGAGAGAGAGAGGGAGAGAGAAACAGACAGAGAGAGAGAGGTAGAGGGAGAGAGAGAGGGGGAGACCGCCTCACACTCCGAGAGAGGCAGAGAGTGAGTGAGTGAGCTCCGGTGATGTTGAGCTCTGAGCTCAAACACTCCTCCCGACCAGTCCAGCCTCCTGCCTGCTGACACAACCATTGAGCAATCCTGTAACGGCACCGTCTCCAGCTCAGACCAGCTCTGATGAAACCGTCTGTGTGAGGCTATAGCCTCCACGCCAGCGCTGTGCATCAAACATTCATCTTATTGTTTCTCTGTGTTTGCCATGAAGGTCTGGATTCCTGTTTGGACCTCCCAGGTTTAAGTGAAGAAATCATCCAACACTTATCAGGGCTGTTTCTTCAAGCTCACACGTTTTTTAGACGATTAACTATCTAAAACAAATCTTTTCCTGACTCACTTGTTCTTTCTATTCAGATTTAAATCATAGAGGGGCCAATCATATGTCCAACATCCATGCACAACTCCCGATTCAGTAAAGTGGACATTTAAGAGATTCCTTGTTTATAATTAGCTCTATAGCTTTGAGCAAAGCGACACATCATTGAATATATTTTGAAAATGTTCCTTGTTCAAGTACATTGGGTAAACAAGTTCAAAACATTATTTTAAAGTAACAATTCCTAACTTAATTGTCATATTTATTAGTATTTTTCTTAGTAAAGCCATTTATAGACATGAACTTTCGAGGAGTTTAGTGCATGTCTGAAAGCAGCTTAAGTGACTTGATAAGACGACTGAGGACAGGGGCACTTCAGGGGCCAGTCAGGCTTCAGCTGGGGCCTGTGCCCCCCTGGCCCTGCCTCTAAATCCGCCCCTGCATCTATTGCCATTCACCAGTTGTAATAGTCTCTCCTAAATCTCCAAACGCTATAGGCCTCGAGTGTGAACTTGGCCAACACACATACTTTCAGTGTATAAACCTCAAGCTTTAACATCACCATGATATTTTCCCATGCTGGGCCTGTTTGTTATGTGGATATGACTCACCCCCATAAAGCCTTATTGGTGCCGGGGTATAAGCATTCACATAAAATATGCCAGTGCAGCTCAGTAAACAACAGCAGCTGGGCGCCCAGAGACGCTGATCTGGAGTTAAAACTACATGTATGCCCAAACACCACAAGAGGAGCGAGCCGACGCTGGCAATCTGTGTGAAAATTGTGCAATATTCTTGAAAAACATATAATCAGTGAACTATGGACTATTACTTAAGGATGTTACAACCAGAAATTGAAGGGCGACGTGCAATATGTAGGCCAGTCAGTTGGAAAAACATTTCTGTGATGAGTGTTGAGATGAACTGACAGCATGAGGTAATTGAAAGTGCATGTGTGTGTGTGTGTGTGTGTGTGTATCAGAGTGTGTGCATACCATGACCATGTGCGTGTTGCGCAAGATTTCCCTTTTTTTTCTCCTTTCCTCTGCTTTATGATGAACCAGCACAGTGGCGGCAGTAAAGGCTTATTGAGCGTTCACTAAAACACAGAGCAGCAGCTGGCCTGTGTGTGTGTGTGTGTTTGTGTGTGTGTGTGTTTGTGTACGCACTATCAACCCCCTTTTGTGCAGCCCCCTCCTGCCAAACAGAAGCTTGTATGTCGTTCCAAACCATTTCTCTTCCCATTTCCAGCACAATTCCGTCCCCGAGAGGTTACTCACTCAACCAGGCCACGTGAACCTGTCTCTGCGCTGCCGTCCAAACACTGATGAGCGGCAGATTCCACAGAAATGATGGCCGTTATTTTAAGGCCTTGAATATCTTTCTCTTTGCAGTGGTCGTCCCACAAATAATGTGACTCACCGGCTGATTGATGTGTGTGTGTCTCTGTGTGTTTGTCATGTTGTCGAGCAGACACAGGAACAGGTCCCCTCTGGAGTTCAAACAGCAGGATGAGCAGTCGCTGTGGGGACGGGGGGGGCAGGGGGTTCAGGAGGCCGAGAGGTTTGTTGTTATCTGACGATAGCCTGGAGCTGGTGTGCACATGCATCGAGGTGATGATGCTTGTTTGTGGCTTCTTTGTGTGACGCAGTGTTTAGACGTACGCTGGAAAAAGGGACTTTTTTGGTTGTAAGCTGCGATAAAACAAAGTGTTTATTTCGTCTCAAGGTAACTGAGAGTTTGCACTGGAATCATTTCACAAGGTAACACCAAAGCACGTGTTTAGCCTGTGTATTACTCTAGGGCAAAGTAGTTTATTTAGGTGGTTTCCAGCATGTACCTCATAAGTTACGTGGGTGTGTGTTATGTGTGTGTACACAGTGCCTTCGTGGGATTGGGATTGCATCCCCACGCCAGCGAGCGAGTAGAGAAAACAGTATTTAGGGCATGCTCTCCCTTGTTATAATTAGCTGAGTCACTCACCACCAGCGGCAGTGAAGAGAGGCTGGGAATTGATCCGCTCTGAGAATAGTTCAATCTGCTCTGGCTGACAGCCAGCCATCACCACCAATTATTCTACATCACACGTAAACACACACACAGACACACACACTTGAAACCTCAACTTGACACGTCCAGGTTGTTACGAATGTTAGGAGACGCAACTTGATTGATTGGCTCAGTACTTGACTTGAAAATAAAATCATGATCAGTGTTGATCAAGTTAAACCCCTCTAGTGAAATAACTTTTGAATGATCCCAAACACATGCAGCCTCAGAGGTGTGTGTGTGTGTGTGTGTGTGTGTGTGTGTGTGTGTGTGTGTGTGTGTGTGTGTGTGTGTGTGTGTGTGTGTGTGTGTGTGTGTGTGTGTGTGTGTGTGTGTGTGTGTGTGTGTGTGTGTGTGTGTGTGTGTGTGTGTGTGTGTGATGGATCTTGATGATTGGCAGAGGTCTGGTGATGATGAAATGAACCAAACAAATACAAACACTGTCTTATGATGGAGGGACACCTGAACATCTGCTCAGGTCATTTTGTATTAAAACCTAATTTATGTTAAACTAATTTATTGGTTGGCTGATAAACCTCAGTCATTAATGAAACCAGATATATAGACTTTGAATTAAGAAAAGATTATTTTTTAATGTTACATTTGCATTACTTTTTTTTAATGTTAACATATTTTCTGTATTGTTTGATTCTATCAGACATGTTGACTTTTCTTTCATAATTAAGTGTCTCAGTAATGCTGAATAAAAAAAACAATCAGAAAATTCTGACTTGAGTCAGTAATATTAGATTTAATTTATCTTTAGACATGTTCTACAGCTTTATGTAGGGTAAACTGTTGCTGGCAGAAATTCCTGCTGTTTTCCACCTTTTGAATTATAACCATGAGGCTGATGTTAGAATGTTTTGACTTGGCTGCTTATACTTGTTCATCATTTACGTCTGAACATGACTCAGACCGTGACAGTGCAAAACTATGACAAATATGATGAGTATTGTAATTACAGGTGACTTTTGAACTCATCATCTGATTGAAGTTACGTGACGATAGACGGAAGTTCAGTCACTGTAAACAACAGAAGTCCATTATCTTGCTCTACTGGTTTTATACTGACTGCTGCCACTGCTATACTTCAGATATTATTTTTGTAAAGTAGAAGTTGTTTTCTGAAAATGTTTGGTCGTCTGCCACTGCACGTTGTATCTTTGGACAGCCGACAGTTTGCTGTGATGTAGAATCAGAGTGTGGGAGATAGAAGTTGGCCAGTGGGTATTCAACTCTATCCCTGCAATAAAAATGACTGAATTTCTATTCAGTGTGTAAATTCTGCCGTCGGGAACAAAAAAAGACGGTTTTGTAAGACTACAGTCCACAGGCCTCCAGTCCTCCGTATACAGTACAGGCTCCCAGACTCTGTGAACTGTATGAACCCAAATGTTGAGGTCTCATCCAAAATTAGTCATCATACCATCTCCACCAAATATGCTCCATATTTTCACAACCTCGGCCGACCTCAAGGACAATCAATCAAACCAGGAGCCGAGATGGGGGATTGTTTCATGTGGACGTACTCCAGGCTGTAGTCTGGCCAAAAAATGCTGCCTTCCTTCGCTAGTAATCCCAATCTGTCCATCACAGCTTCTTTGATCTGCTCGCCTCAGTTAGAATGGTTATATCAGAGAGACGGGATTCTTGGCAACACGGATATTTGTGCAACTCCCAGTTTAAGTCTCATACATTCTTTCAATCGTTACTCATGTGGCGACTAATTGTTTTACACACACACAGACCTACACATTCTTCCCCATTAATTGAAAACATTAGTTCTCACAAAGGGGAGTTGACATGTTTGCACACACTCAGCACAAAGACTTCCCCAAAGGTCTTCTGAGAAGTTTTAAAGCTCTGGCTGAAAATATAATTTAAACGTGTCCGTCTTGCAAAACCCCGGCTGTTTCGCAAAACCAGCTGTAATCTTCATTTTAATCTAAAAGAGCGAAATGTTTCGTAATCAGCGCTGATGGAGTGTGGCAACACACTGATAACATTTATTGTGGGTGGAGATGTTCTCTATATTTTCTCTTTATTATTGTAACAGCAGTAACTTTCTATCAATACAAGTATCAGTAGGATTAAAATTATTCCCCAAAACTTGATTTATCTCACGTTATGTCACACTTCTGTTTCATTATTTGTATCATTATTGAAGAGTCTTGTATTACTCGGTGTCAGAGCTTATTGAGGTGTTGGGGCGTCCATGAACCTTGAGAACAGCTTCAGTTCTCGTAGCATGGACACTACAACTCTTAGAAACTCTTCTGCAGGGATTAAACACCATTCTCCTAAAAGATAATCCCCTGGTTTAGTGCTTTTATTGCAGAGAGGAAGTGCGCTAACACACTGATCTGTAACATAATCTCCCATAGGTATTCAGCTTGGTTGGGATCTGGTGACTGTGAAGCATATGATTCACATCACTTTCACGCTCATCAAACCACACTGCGCTGTGCATGTGAGCATCTGCCTTTGTTGTGTTTCCTCTCGTTTATACAGGTTTGTCCTTTGAGTTGAGAGACATCTTGTCACTTCCTCACATAAGCTTATTACTTAATACTTACAAAAACCGTGATGCATTGTATTGGATTGTATCTGTCCCCATCCAATAGATAAACATTACATTACATTATAATCAGTAGCTGATTTCTTTATTTTTTACCAGAGGGGATGGTCACATGTAACATGACGCCCCTGCAGTAAAGAGTGCACAGTGAAAAGAGTACCTACCGAATTTATGCTAAGGGTGCTGTCCGTGTTTTATTGTCAGTACCATTCTGGCCAGTATTTACTGTGAGCCTCTGACCACGTCTGTGCTCTCTCTCTCCTCTTGTGGAGTATCTGCTGTGTCCTGCAGCAGAATAAGGAAATGCAGTTATGCCGTTAAAACTTAAAGTGAAAGAACATGCAGTAAGCATCTCCTTGTGCAATACCATACCATTGAACTGGAAAGGTCGTCCATTTACCAGGTATCCCCCAAAAAACTTCATCAGCAGAATTTCACTTTAAAAATGTTCAGCTCACTTCCCTTTACACATAAAGAGCAAAATTTCATAACTCCATCTTTATTTGGATCTTCACCACATGATTTCACTGAAATAGTCGGCCTTACACTGAACGCTCCACTCCAGGATGACTCAAGGGGTTTCCTGTTGCTAATGGGAAGTGGAAGGCAATTGTGTGTGTTTGTGTGTGTTACTGTGTGTGTGCGTGTGTGTGTGTGTGCAAGCTGGCCACAACACACACGTCACCGCCATACTGTCACCGACCCATCACTGAGGTTACACAAGCTGTCTCCGCTCTGCCGGGCCCAGTCCATGATGTCACCCTCATTGGAATGAGAAAACACTGATTGAGAAACGAGAAGCGACTCTGTCATTCATTGTTCTGCTGAGAAAAGAAATTATTGTGTGGTTTCATTGTTCACCTTTGTCAGACAGTGTGAAAGTGGGGAGGCGGAGTGAAAAGGACTTTACGTGGTTCCTGTCGCTGACGTGTATCAGATAAAAGTGATTACCACTTTCACAGCATGCCGACATTCCCTTAATACAAAGTACAGCTGAAGACAGGACGTCATGAGTTCTGCAGGTATTCAGAGCTTCTCCTTTTCACATCCTCTTTCGTACGGTTCCTCCCAGGTGTGACTTGCTTTGATTTATTTTGTCGGTGCGGTAAAAATGATTTTACAAACCCTGCCTCAGAGGATGGCACATGAAACTGTCATCCAACATTAATCTCCTCTGCGTTGCTCGATGAAAGATGAGCTACAGCTGCTGATCAAAACAAGGCGTCTGCTTTTCACATACCTGGGCACTAAATTATATTCTGACACGAGCCGAACCTCAGTCCCTCTGCATTTCAATAACCCACGGACACAAAGCGCCTCTTCCAGCCAAATACAAGAGGTCGCATCATCATTAAGAGAGACTGATTCGCAGAGTAAGAACTGTTATTTGTTTCCAATCCCATCTACAAGTCCCATAACCCCCAACCTCTTTCCAAAGTGACTCACCCAGCGCCAAATCTATCAAAGTGTGTGAACACGAGAGGGAGAGAAGAGCTTAGCGTTTGGAAAAAGCAATTAATTGCAGGATAATACCCCATGTAACAGGATTTCAATGACTGTTAGTGCTGCTTCACTCCAAAAGAAGATTTATTCTCATAATCCTGTGATGAAAGGGATGGCCAATTATTTCCCATGCATTGGAACACACTGCCTGAGCCAGGGCTAGGCCAGCGGGAGAGAAAGGAAGCGAGGAGCGGGAGGAAAGTGTTTGTGTGTACACAGACGCACTTACTATTCAGCCAGCAACAACAACCTGTCACTCTTTACAAATTACCTAACTCAGAGCTTTTAATGATATGATTGCACTACAACTCACGGGAGAGAGATGAAAGCAGCGCGTCGCTCCATTAACTGCAGACGCCGTGGTTTCTGAAAATTAGGCCCCGCGTTTCTTGGCGTTTCATCAGTTCTGAAGGATGCTGAAAATGTGGGTTAAAATTCATGTAGTTT
The DNA here is from genome assembly GCF_022539355.2 of Hippoglossus stenolepis. Classification (NCBI taxonomy): domain Eukaryota; kingdom Metazoa; phylum Chordata; class Actinopteri; order Pleuronectiformes; family Pleuronectidae; genus Hippoglossus; species Hippoglossus stenolepis. The sequence continues at coordinate 10,473,727 of NC_061499.1, forward strand.
ATGTTTGAGTTCCAACAGCAGAGTGTCATCATAAAGGAGTACACATGATGTTATTGAGACAGGCACCGCCATCTTTCAAAGGAATTTATTCATAGACGTTTGTTCCGGATGGTGCGACCTCCTAATTAAGTGGCGATACTAGAACAGAGTGTGGTGAATTACTTTTTAAAAAAAAAACATCCAGAACTGTTGAAAAGCTTGAAACTGTTGATGCAGAACTTATTCAAATATTTAAAGGTGTTTTACAAGATTATTTCAGGTTGGAGAACTCGCAGTGTATCATGTATTTGATTGAAAGGATCAGTTTAATCATATTTTCCCATTTACCTCTAATGCCGTGGACTGTTGTTCCATTCGCAGAGAGTAAACTGTTTCAGAATCTTGTGACATAATCACCTCTTGCGTCAGATTTTAATTGAGAAATTGCTCAAATTTGTCTTGCATGACTCTAAAAATGGCATCTTCTTTTGGATTGGTGGACTGTGACATATAAGAGCAAAATTAAATGATCTAATATTGCATAATCCAGGGATGGCCCGTTGATGCAGTGGTCACCACAGTCACCTCAGAGCAAGAAGGTTCCCGGTTCGAATCCCCCCACCCAGGACTGAGGCCTTTCCCGGAGTTTGCATGTTCTCCCCTTGTCTTTGTGGGTTTTCTCTTGATACTCCGACTTCCTCCCACTGTTCAAAAACATGCAGAATGGGGTTTGGTTAATTGGAGACTGTAAAGAGACCATATAGTGAGTGTGAATGGTTTGTCTCAGTATTTCCTGTCCAGGTTGTCCCCCGCCTCTTGCCCATGTCAGCTGGGATTGGCTCCCCCCCGACCCTCTAAGATAAACAGTATGGATAATGGATGGATGCAAATTCCAGCTTGCATGTTTCAATCAGGACTAAAAAGTGCAGGTGGACACTGTTTCAGAGACACATGAGTTTATTTATGTCTCTGAAATTGCCTTTATTATTAGATAGGTCACGGGAGGATGCACACAGGAAATGACGACTGAGACATGGTGGTCACGAAACTCCCTCAGTGCCTTTTAACCACTTTCCCTCAACGTTGTTATATCGTCACTCACACAGCTATATTCATATCCATTTTCAGTGGGGATTGACATCACCAAAGGTTTAGTAGGAAAAATGGGAAGTGACCCCTGAGAAAAAGTTAACAGCAATTCCTATTAATGTGTGCTTCCTGTTTTTGCTTGACAGCCGTCAGATAAGGTGGACGAGGTGCATGAGAACTGAATCCTATCAGAATCATTTCAGCCTCTTTAAAAGCGCGAGTGTGTGCTCCCCGGTGGTCCCTGGACTTCTAGATATGAACTGAAAGGTGTCAGGTGGGAAACTGTCTTCATCATACACCTCATCCGCTCACGGACCTCGTCTGCAGACCCCAGCCTGCTGGTCAGAGGACTCAAAATGAATAGTTGTGCATAATTTTGTTGAATGGTGATTTATTGCGCCAGATATAACCCGGTAAGCCGGACCTGCAGGAAATAGGTTTTGTCTTCAAAGCCTCACATTTACTCACGTTTGGGCTGAGTCAGTGTAACGGGATCGGTGCGGGTGCGTGACAGCCAAGTGAACAGCATGTCCTGCGGTGGACGTGCAGGGACAGACAGCTGCACTCCCTTCGTGCACCGTGTCCAGTTTTGTTGATGCTGTTGATGTGTTCCCTCCACGGGGTGAAGAGTGTTGATGTGATAGAGCCGTTGCTAATGTGAGTGTGTGTGTGTGTGTGTATGTAGGGTGTGGGCGGGGGTAATTAAGGTGTCACGAAAACATGCATTATTAATGGCAACACGACGTAATAATGGGGCGGCAGCGTGATCTGTCATGCCTGGCTGCTGTAACAGCCCGGGGTGTGTGTGTCTGTGAGTGTGTGTGTGTGTGTGTGTGTGTGAGAGAGATTCTGGTGGGATTTTGTGCAAGTTGTGCAAACAACAAACAAAATGAAAAAAATACTCACAACAGAATACATAATGTTGAGTAAATGTGTTTCTTTCCATGCACTCGTCTGTGACTGCGAAACCCTGCATCTATCTGTTTCCCTGAGTGTGAAAAAACAAACACATGGCCTGTGTGACCTATTTTAGCACGAGTGCTTTGAACAGTATGCGTCCTATTTCTAATATTATCTTGCTTTTGTTTCATGAGGTCATTTTCTGCCATTCAAGCCACAACAAAAGCCCGCTGTAAAGGACCCTTGGTGAGTGGAGTCGTGACAGGGTTCATCGCACAAATGAGGATTGAAATTCATAGCTCGGTGGGCTGAAGAGGAGCCATGCTTTTTTTTTTTTTTATGCTACAGTGTTGAGATAAGGCTTAGGTGTTAGGCAAGTTACCAGGCTGTGACTCAGTGTTTGCTGTTGATTTTCCCCTCAGTGTTTTGTGTTGTGCTATCTTCCCTCCGGTTAAATTCTGAGGGGGGGGTTACGTTGATCCGGTCGTTTTAAATCCAGGTTGAGCTGCGGTATAATGAGCACTGATACAAGAGACTTGTGAGGGCTTAGGGAAAGTTGTTTTCACAGATCATAAAGCAGGCCCAAAACCCCCAGAGGCACAAACCAGTCTTTTGATTGCTTTCAAATAAAAGCAGAGGTGCTTTTCAAGAACGCTGTACTTGTTCACTTCAAATTAATTCTAAAGCATAAAACATGTTAGTCTCTGCTTTGCTCTTTCCTGTGTCTGCCTCATTGCAAAATTAAGATCTGCTGTGGTTTGGCAGTAAAAATGTCAATCATACACTATAAATAGAGTTGTTGTGTTAGTTTTGCGACACATTTTATTGGAAAAGCATGACATATGTTTTATACAAGAGCAATGCAATAATGCTGGGATAAAGTCTAAAGTAGAGTACTAGAGTAAAACTCTGTAGTCCAGTTAAGTTGCAGCAAGGCGAGATAAATCAGGAAACTCGTGCCCCCGTGTTTTTCTTTCTTTTTGTTCACTTCTTGTCCCCGGATCCTGAGCAGTAGCCAGGGGTCATTGCACTCAATAAATTCAAGAGCACTGCGAGAAATCCTGAAGTGTTTTTCCACCCTGAGGCATGTTCCATTTTCTGTGGTCTGTGCTGTTGTGAGCGTCTTTGACGTGTTATTATTCTTTACCGCGCCTGGCTGTGCATCTGAGAGAGCTGCTAAAACCTGCGTGGAGGCTTGCCTGGAAAAGATGGCTGAAGTATTCACGGTGCGGAGGGAGGGAAGGAAGGAGGAGAGAACTGCTCTCATTGGGCACGTTTTCCCACCTCTCAAGCGGCTAATGAGTTTCTGGAGACTCAATCTTATCATTTCTTACTGTTCGGAAATTCCAATAAATGTTTGAGAAAGTCAATAATGCTGGCTCCAACCAAATCACAAGATAAAATTTCCAGCTGTTATGCCATCGCTATGTGAAAAGAGGAAACTCTGTAGTTACCCATTGAAAAGGCCAGAGTGTAGATGGTTTCTGCACGGATGCCAACAAAACAGGTTGGCATTTGGAGCCACTTCAAATATCACGCAGCCAAGAGAAGAAATCAGTGTCAGGAGAGAAGCCCTGTGGCTACGATTTATCAAGGAATTAAACCTCAAATCCTGAAGAGACATTAAGACGCACTACACAGAAAATGAGCAAACAATATTAAGAGTTAATACATTAATAGTTAAATAAAATGTATGTACTTTTAAAGCCATATTAATCCAACTACTAAAGGCAGTGGTGTGACCTTATCTTTTAGCACCTCACAACATGCAGTAAAACATTACCACATTGTTTGCAAATGGCGGATTTATACTGTGTCGCAATTCATGTACTTCCATATTCAAACTTAGCAGCAGTGTGACTAGGCTGTTCCATTTCAAAGGCTCCTCCAAATGCGTCCTTCCATCCCTGAGCAACAGGGACTCCAACAGGTGGATCCCTCTCAGGCCAACCTATCCCAGGATTCATTGCAGTATGGTGACAAATGTTTTTTCGATGAGCTAATGGTGGCGGCAAGCAACAAGACCAAAATGTCTGATGATTACACGTTTACCATCAGGCCTCAACTCAGCCGAACAGCTAACGGTAAAGCTAACTCGTTGTGTCCAACTGCAGCTTTGTTACTCGGCGATAGCATTAAGGGCGGAACAAGCTGGAAATCATGGAAATCCTCCGTAGATCGGACCCCCTCATAGTGGTTTGTGGTTCGGGGCAGCATGGACCCCATCCTGTGAAGTACGTGGCCCCTATAGGGACACAGCTATTGTGTTAATCTACCAACTGAGAACCTTTAATTCATATATCAGAGAACTTGGCAGGTGGCTAAGCTCGAAGATTTAACTAAAATCTTAAAATAGCCATAAAAAACTCTTTGAATGTTCATAGTCTTTCTCAACTCCATGGAGCAAGGCCATGTCTAATTCCAAATCTCTACTTTTTTAGTTTTGACTTGAACAATGAACTGTAAACACCGATGGACAGATCTCACCTGGGCCACAACGCAGATAAACACATGATGTGATTCCTTGGAGAAGATGCTGTGATCATTAACAGCACTGGACGGTGTGTTTATTTGAAAGCTGTCATTCGCATGACTTATTCAGCCATGTGGTTTACACACTGAGCAGGTTCATGGTCCAAAGGTTGGCTAGGTTTAGTGTGCAAGAGGCTGTGTGAGCAGACAGGGAAAGGATCAGGGGAAGATTCCCCACAGCGAGTCAGAGCGAGACTGTACACGTATTACGTGTGACCTCTCGGTGAGCGATAAATCTATTAATGAGAAGCTTTCCATCTGGGATCTCTCTGTGTGTGTGTGTGTGTGTGTGTGTGTGTGTGTGTGTGTGTGTGTGTGTGTGTGTGTGTGTGTGTGTGTGTGTGTGTGTGTGTGTGTGTGTGTGTGTGTGTGTGTGTGTGTGTGTGTGTGTGTGTGTGCAGTCATATGAGAGGAGGATGCAAAACAAGAATCGTTACACGTGAAACAAACACATACAGTAGGAAGGTCCATTGTTGGGGTAGTTATGTGGCTTGTGTGTGTGTGTGTGTGTGATTCTCTGCAGCGGACTTCCCCTGTGGGAGAACACAGACAGTGAAACAATACACTTCTTCTTATGATTATCGCTCTCCACCACACACACACACACACACACACACACACACTGAAGCTCCTCTAACACAAGGCAGATGTCACCTGGAACAGTGTCGGAGATGGACATTTCTCCTCTTTAATTTTCGGGAGTAAATACTTTTCACGGGTTAAAAGGTAACTGGAAACAGCCGCTTTGGGGAAACGTCCTCCTCAGGTCCTTTGCACATAAGAATGCAAGAGCAGATAAGAAAGACTTTCTCACCTATAAAACACACATGATAACAGAATGAGCCAGATGGTAGAACTCGATAACTGCGGTCGCTCATCTTACCTCCGCAAGCTTCGCTCATGACACGACTTATTCTCCCAAGTTTTACAAGCATTTCCACTCGTCCTGTCCTGTGTGACTCAACTCAACCTTACACTAAATCTTTCTTTATAGTCCTTTCACCAGTATTATGGCTGCTAGTTCTTATGTGGGGTATTTTATTCACATCCAGAAAAAGGTCTACTACAGTATTAAATGGAGGGTTTTAGGGTTATGGTAGCATTACCCTCACATGGACACCAATATCTCGACAGTAACCTTATTAAGATAATAGTCTGAATAAGATGCTGCCATTTAAACAGTATCTGATTATTTTAACGTGAATAAGGTCAAACTCAGAATGAGCAATAATTGGATTGAGTCATATGGAGTATTCTGACTTTAGTCGCATTATGTAGACATGTATGCATCTTAATCTTTAATCTAAGTCTCCACAGCAATTTCTGCATCAACATGTACGGCAGGTACCAGCTGCTCGGTGCATGACCTGGGTTAGAGTCTAATGTTGACATGAGTCATAATCAGACTTTGCTCTGTAACCTGTTAATGGGAATATGAATTGAATATTCTCCAAGCAACTCATGTAAACACCATAATTGTAATAATGTCAGCGCAAGGTCAATAGTTGGGCTGTTAAGGTGGTGTTTTCACAACTTTACCACTTGAACATGAAGCACACATGGCTTCCCACGTCGTAACCAGGAGCTCTCGAGTTACATTTGAAGGCAGCTACAGTGTCAACAGGCAGCTATACATATTTGTGTAGCTGCTTTACATCAATTGGGGGTATATCACCTGGTTTAAGATAAGAGTCTGTGTTGTGTGTTTATGGCTCATATGGTTGTGTTAGATTTGCATGTTTTATGCAGGTCAATAAATATCGGATTCGAAATAATATTTTCTCAGTTCGTCATTTTGATACGTAGTCCAGGTCTGACTAGAGATAAAAAATATAGCTTATCAATTTAATCTCTGATGAGTGAGTCAGTGTGCTCATGTTGTCGAGATTTACTGCTGTTTTCCTGTGGCTGGGAAATTTGCCAGACTTTCACATACAGCACAGACACCTACTTGTTTTTGAGTATCTGTAAAAAACGCCTATCTGATATGTTCATTATAGTTCCTCATTGAAGAGGACAACTCGGTGCACAAGTACAGAAAAGTGATGTAAACTGTGAGGCATGTTTACAACAGGCAGTTTGGGTTATAATGTTACTGATGTTAAAATATGCATGAACGTCTGCTCGTGTTTTTTGCCTGGTCAGACTTGTTGTTTGGGAAGTTAGTGCAATCCCACATCTCTGAAATGAACCCTGTGACCACGTGTTATTATTGATGATGAGAAGGAAAATCAAATGTAATTTATGCATAAATTGCTGAAATTCTAGCTTGAATTCCAGTATAAATATATACAAATAGTATTCATTGTACACTCATGGAGGCCGTGGTTGAAAGCGACAGTCCCTGGAGGACAAACTCCTCGACCCACACAACTGAGGAAGAGATATTGTATAATGTATTTAGGATTAATCTGTCCAGATGTACCCCCTGTATCCTGTCCAGCCCAAACAAATCCTCTCTAAGGGACAGCAGGATACTCGGCAAATCTCTGTATACTTCTCCGTCAGGATATTCCTCTGTGTCTCTCTCTTCCTCCCTCCATCTCTCGCTCTGGTTATCATCTGCCTCCTCTCTCCTTCGTGCATTTCTTCTCCTTCCTCCTGTCTCTCTTCCTTCCGTTAGCTCACTCCGTAAAGGGCATTTGGCAAAATGTTGAGCTCAGGGGATGTTTACATCACTGAATGATTGATGGGACGTAATGAAACAATCTAACCTTGAGTCGACTGAACCTGTTCCAAGCAGCTATGGATCAAACTCCCCTCAGAGTCAGGGGCATAGGATACTGTTACATTATTAAGTAGAGAGCAGGAATGAAGTAATGGCTGAACTTAATCAAGATAAAATACCGTAAGTTTGTGGAGGTGTGTGTGAGGACATGGCCTGTAAAATATTCACAAGTCTCTAACCCTCATTCTTGGACTGGCTTTAGAGTAGAGGCTGCACTGTGGGTTTGAGAGTAACAAGTGACAGAGAAATTAGAGGAACTATTAGAGGAATTATTTACAAGCATTTTTAAAACCAAAGCAATCTGATTTATTGGCACTGGTGTGTCATTCAATATATGTTTTTCATATGTTTAAGATGTACGCTGAAAATATCCATATGGATTTTATGAATATAATTATTTTATCTTGAGACTCTCCCTCCCTAGAAAAAGTACATATCAGGTAATTTGTGAAAGTAGCTCATTACGACCCCTGGATTGGGTGTTTGGATGGGTAGATGCTCATTAAAAAAAACTAGCCGCTAACTTGATTTGCATTAATAGTTCAATTAAAACGTGCATAGATAGTAATTACATGAGGTAGTAATGTATTAATGTATCTCTTAGTAAATATTACCTGTATGAAAAAGCTAATGCCTTGGTGCTGAGTGTGTGTGTGTGCTGAGTGTGTGTCCAGGTACTCTTTGTTTTGTACAACTTGTCTTTCTCCAGTCGACTACAAGTTACACAAATAAAGGCTGTGACAAGAGCAAACCTGTTATTAATAAAGAGACAAATACAGTTCATACAATATGAGGCAGGAATTACAGTCAGGAAGAGTCAGACAAATATTATTGTAATGGAAACCTCTCCAATGCCATTGTGTGAGTCCTGTGGCTCCTGCTGCAGTAACTCAGCTGAAACGATCTATTGTTTAATGTGGCACGTCTGTGTCTATCTCTGCGGTTGTATACAGGACAGCATTCCATGCCTAATATAGACTCCAGTCGTCAGGAAAAATGTTCGAAATGACACATTTATCAAGAAAAGATATTGTGTGATTCAAGGGACCAGCACTTTCCAGTGTTAATATTTGTCTGTTCATTTATTGTCCAAGAAAAAGTGTTTGCGTTTGAGCTGGAGAAGGAAAAGAAAATGAAAAAGGAAAGTCTTATCAGTGCGCTGCATAGCAGATGATTTTATTGTTGAAAGACATGTATTTATGGGAATGTGTTCATGCAGAAAATTGTGTGAGTTTTGATATTTGTTTGAACTTTAAAAGCCAAAGGAATAATTTTACTTGGCAGCGTAAATGAGGCCTCAGTCAACCAAGTGCTCCCTCCAGTCAGATAATAAATACAATTTTGGGTGATTTTGATGTTGGGAAGTAAAAGTCATTCACTTTGAAGTAACCATCCACACACAGATGTCTTGTGATGTGCTCTGATGATTCAGATGATGCCTGTTTCCACAGACACTGCAACATGAATATGAATGAAAGGAAAAACAGCCTGTTTCAACCTGAAACACGCTTATTACAGAGACAAATTCCTCCAACCCCCCCACACACAGCGTGTGGTCTTTAATCAAACAAAAACAGGGACATTTTTACATTTCAAATTTACTGTGTTTCAAAAGCCCCCACTGTCTGTGGCATATGCCATGTGTAGGGCTGAGAGACAAAGGATTACACAGCGCCAGATGACTCGAGTGACAAACGGGTGGTTAGGAATTCGCTCTGCTTGGAAAGTCGTATGAGTTTCACAGCTACACTACAGCCAATTAAAATGTGACCTTGGGTTGCAGTGCTGGGTGCACATTAGACAAGTTTTGCATCATATGTGGAATAATTGAGAACCCTGCATGTAACCCTGAGTGGATATGAGCTACTTGCAAAACAATGATCATACCATGAAAATGAAGGTAGCTAATGAAAGTTCAAGAAAAGGGCATGATGTAAACAATCGCAAACACACACACACACACACACGCATACATACCACCCACCGCTTCACTGCAATGTTCCAAAACATATGATTGAGCAAGAATGGCACTCAGTGGAGCGCATACCTCATACACCACATACCACCATGCCTAGGGCACAATAGTCCCCTTATGACACCAAATTAATTCACTAGATCCACATTTTTATTTGGATCACACTCACACACTCATTCAATGATTCAATGCGAGCCAACATTGGGTGAGAAATGGGGTACATCCTGGACAGGTTGGAGGAGATCCATAAATTATTCTCTAAGAAAGCAGCTAAAATGTTGAAAAATGCAATGTCGAAGAAAAAAAACTTCTTGGATATACCCACTGATCCCAATCTGCACCAAAAGTTAATTGGTCCTTCCTTGAGTCATGCCCCACCCCTTCACAAAATTCCAAGGAAAATCATTTTTGCGTAATACTGCTAACAAACGAAAGCACTGCTGATGAAAACATAACCTCCTTGGCTGTGGTAATTCATTCTGTGGTAAAGGCTGTAAAGAAAGTGTAAAAAGGAAATCCTGGATCTGGCTGTTTATTTGGAGACCAATTGAATGGAGTCGTCCTTGGGCTGTGTCCCACCCCTCCACACAATTTCAGGGAAATTGGTTCAGTAGTTTTTATGTATTCCTGATAACAACAAATGCTGAAAAACAAACCTCCTTAACCGAGGTAATAATGATGCGTTCAAATTGATGAGTAGGTCGAGTAGCTTTTTTCCCCTCAACACTTTAAATGACTAAAGGCCCAATGATTTGCACAAATAAGAAGGAATTCATTCCTCGGATTACAAATATGACAAAAGTGTAGACAAAAGACCACCAGATTATTGTGTTTTGTTCAGTTTACTGTGTTGCAAAACCAGCAGAGGAAACAGCAGAAGGAGGCTTTGTGCTGGTTTCAAAGCCAGATTTTATAATCGTGTTGCAAAACCACCAAAAGCTAATTTCCCTAGTGATTCTCTCAAGAAGCCACAGGGCAGTAATTACGGACATGTGACGATTAAACGAGATGGGTGTCCGGCAGCATCAGAGTGGGAAGAGGAGAAGCACTGAGCAGATGACCGACTCACATCCTGATTACGGGAGGGGCGGACATCCGTATGTCACCACATGGGAAAGTGCCCTGACTCACAGGCTGACCTACAGTATGTGTGCTTAGTGACTGTAAGCAATCTTGGTACCAGGCACTGGCTGGTGTTTGTGTGGTCAGCAAACACAGGCTTCCCATGAGCAGAGGTATTAACAGTTACGATGGCTCCAGAGGAAAATGTCACAGATCTGACAGTTACAAGATGAATTAAAATCACGCAACACAACAGAAGGGATTCCAGGGGACACTAAACAGTGATGAGTATGGCAGAGACATGCTTGCTGCCATGGTTTGTGATTCGTGAAGTTACTAGTTGAAGTTGTCTCTCCCTCAGCGTTGTTCGGAAAGGTTTTTATTTTGGCCTGTTCACTCAGTGCTAGCCGTGTGCTCACTATTAAGCTAATTCAAGTAAATCAGATCAAATGCACTCAATTAACTGATAAACAGGCTAACGTCTTTTTAGCTGGTTATTCAACATGCTAGCTCCATCGATTTCAGATCAACAAAAACGAAACATGTTGATCATGACGACGAACATTTTGACATGATGAACATGACGTGAGCCTGTTTCTCAATTCATTTATTACTGTATACACTTCCATTGTGTTTTATTTGGTTGTGTTCGAGGTTGTGTTGTGAGTATTTGCAACGTGTTGTTTATTTGCCACAGATGTTTTTTTTTCTTTTTGCACATTTTTCACACTGCATTGAGCTCTCAGGGCCACCGTAGAAAATGGAAAAAGTATACGTGGTTTCCCACAACATGCCCCCACCCACACATACACCTCTGCTCATTATTAACCTTCTGGTAAAATCCCTCTTTGTCAGTATACACAGGTTTACCAGGAAGGCTGGGAGGATATTACCCCTTCTCACACACACACACACACACACACACACACACACACACACACACACACACACACACACACACACACACACACACACACACACACACACACACACACACACACACACACACACACACACACACACAGAGTTGATTGTTGACTTCTGTGCTGACAGGGTTACCTTGCTACCAAAACATCTGTTTCATCACTCTTCATATTTGTCTTTTGACACAGATGGTCCGCTTTCCTGTTCCCTGTGGTTGAGTCAGGGGTTAGTGCAGGTTAATTCAAGTCTAATTCAATCATACAGGTTTAATGCTTTAAATTTACGCAATTCAACAAATGTATTTAGGGGATTTTGATACACTTATATTACACGAATTATATTATATATAATATATTTATTTGTATTCAGTGCATTTTTTTGTTCCATATTTTACATCTTTTCCAAAGTGTGAGAAGACTGAAGCTTTAGGCACCTGGCAACCTGTGGCTCCCAGAGGTTATAGTTATGCAGGAATGCAAGCAGACATACAGGCTCTTACAAGAAGAGCTAACACCTATGTGGCAAGACATTTCACGCAAACCAGATGACCTTTTCAAATATCTCAAAAAACGCCAGCAGCCTGTCACTGTGGACTTAAACATTATTAAAAAGGTTCTGCCCATGATTCGGTGTTTCAGGGAGGTGTTATTGAAAGGCCTGCCGCGACTGTTTGTGACCTTTATCACTGTGTTGCTCGGCATCAAATGAAACAGAAAATTGTGCAAGACCCACAGATTAAACTCAATGACATTGGCGGAAAATAAAATATGTGTGATAAAACCGTCATAAACAACCCTCCCCTTTTTCTTTTCTTTCTTAGAATGTTGCTATTTGCTTTGGGCAAGTTGCACAACTGTACAGCCACTAGCACATCAGATCTTCACACATGCACAGACACACACACAAACACACATAAGGTTGCACAGCGATCCTTGTTAGGACTTTGTATTGACTTATATTTATTGTGGACAGCCTAACCTACACCTTATACCTAACCTTAACCATGAGCAATCAATGCCTAACCATAACATAACCACAATTCATATCCTCTCACACACACACACACACACACACACACACACACACACACACACACACACACACACACACACACACACACACACACACACACACACACACACACTCTGGTAAGCACTGTGTCGAAAAGCTTGCAGAGGCAGTTCGCTGCATTACGCCATTGTTTTTCCATTCTTTTCCATTTAACAGAGCCTTAAATTAGAAACACCTTGTTTTACTGCAGGGAGCCACCTCACACACTCGTTCCCATGCTTTTAGTGAACTGTAATACAAGGAGAACCTTGGTTTCACAAGTATCCCCCTGCTTACTGACCTCCAAGGCTTGTGAAATTGTATTATGGCTTCAGACGTGTTATGTATCTTAACTTTGTTTTGTATCTTACATCACAGGAATCCCCTCTGGTGGATAAGCTGCTTTTAGCTCTTGTTATTTACTGGGAAATATGCATCTGGTTCAGCCTGACTCTATTGGTTGGACTTTCTTATATGCATCAGCCTAATGATGGGTATTCTTGTCTTCCATATTTCATACCCAGACTTCAGAATCATGCAGCTTATGTCAGTTACTGCTTCAGGGGAGATACCCCTCCTGATCCACCTTGGATTACTGAGCAAGAAATGAAAAAAAGTGAAGTAGCTTTCACAGTGGCTATGGGAAAGTCCTGACTTAAGTCATGAGGTCTACTATGTCGACACACACTGTATGACATTCATTGGCTTTAATCGTAGTTATGTCATAAATTTTGATATGGAGCTATTGTTATGGAGCAGGTTAAAAAAACAAGCCAGGAAATGTGTTTATCTGGAAATCCCCAGGAGATGGTTATCTGATTAAATTCATGGTACTTATTTATGTTTGTATATCTGTTCGTTGGTAGTATGTTTGATTTGAAGGAAGATTACATAAAAACAACTGAGCGGTTTTCCACAGAACTTTGTGGCATGATGCAAACTGGTTCAGGAGAGGACTTGTTAAACTTTGTGGTGGATCCAGATCAAGGGGCGGATCACGGAATTCTTTCACTTTCTGTTATACATTGCGAGATAGGGTGTTTTTTCTGAATGAGTGTTTGAAACTTGGTTGAATTTAAGGGGACTGTTGGACCTTTGCGTAGGGATTCCTGTGCCATTCTAGTTTCACTCCTTATTTTGATCGTCCTACAAAAACAGAAATCCTTGGAAAATACAAAATGTGCGTCTCATTTAAAACATCTATGGAAAAGTTGCCATATTTGTGTGTTCTCTGGAGATTGCAAACTCACCCTCATATCCATCCCCCCAGCCGTCATGCACAGTCCTGTCCTTGGCCAGAGCCGGCAGTTTCCCACCCCAGGGCTTGGCCATATGTGAGTGTTGGCTCAGTCCCTCATGTGAAGGTCAGCCCTGACGGGACATGTGAGCCCCAGATTGTCACCCCTGGGGTTAGGAGGCAGGACTAATTGACTTTAAACCATGCTGCATGACACATTTCGTGACGCAGTGACTGCACTACTGAGGAACAAAAGACAATTACAGAGGAATTTGGTCATTTAGTACAACTTCTTCATTATGAACCGTTTATAAATGAACAGGATTTCAGAGGAACTAAAGGTTATCATAAAACATTTTGGCTACAAGAAGATAAATATATAATCTCCAGGAATTCCCCTCGATATGAAACTGAAGAAATGGGTATCAACATTTTTCTGATAAAGCTAGGGTTGATCCTGGAACCGATGGCAAGAGCAGGCTACCGAAGCAACCGATACATCCAACCCCCTCCCATCAGCCCTCTCATCAAATATATGCCACCACAGCCCATGAATGTGCACTGACTTTTCCATGACTTGCTCTTTAACTTTGACTATCAACTTCAAGGTTATTGAGATGTGCTGAGGATTCCAACAAATAAGATAAAATGTGTGCATAAATAACCTACCAACCTGACCTTTGAATACAAATCTACATTAAGGGGAGGTTAGGACAGCATTGAGAGTGGAAACGGGGAAATCTGCCTAGCATTGCTAAAGGTCAAAATAACGGCCTACACTTTTTATAGCAGATGCGCTACCACCTATCTGTGCATTCATCGCTGTGTGGCTCCTGAAATGACGTGGGATCATGCACATTTGTGTCTTGAGGCAGCAGAAAGCGATTGTGCTTTTGATCAACAAAATCCTGGCCTGAAATCAAAGCAACATTATCAACCCTGCGCTTGTTACAAACACAGATGGTCTGTTCACGCGCTTTTACTTCACTCATGGTCAGTGTATTTTCTTACTAAGCTGCCGCTAGAACAGCAGTTTGTCATGGTGCAAGTGCATCTGACTTTCAAAAGCAATGGGAGATGGCCCTCTTGATTGTTTTATTGCATGTTACTTGCTCTTGCACCACGCGCTTTAAAATAGAGCCTGTGTCTAATTTGTTTAATCCATAGAAAAACACAAGTGTAAAAACAAGTTTTATGAGGGCTTATGTGCCAGGCTATTAGCTTTGCAGAGCCAGGCTAGCTGTTTACCCCTGCTTCAAGTGTTTATGCTTAGCTTAGCTAATCGGCTGCTGGATGTTCCTTCATATTTAGCCTGCAAATATTAGTTTCCTTGGTTTTATACACACAAATAAAGTTTGTTTGAAGACACTCAAGTCGAGTAGATTTTCTTCATAAAGCGTTTTATATTTATCTGCAAAGTAAAATAAAACACACACACACACACACACACACACACACACACACACACACACACACACACACACACACACACACACACAATCAAACCCTATTTGTTGATGTAACTGTTACCAGACTAGTAAACAAGTAGGTCGGCGCAGTAACTCACTGCCCTCTGCCATATTTTCAGTGACGTCGTCTTTGTCAAGTGCCATAAGGATCTCCTTCTCTGTCACCACAGCCAAAGCAGTGAAAATATGATATTTCCAAGGGGCTTTTACTTTGAAATTCTACATCAGATTGTCCTGATATTGTCTGGGTGACACAGCTCAGAATCAAAATCCAGCTTTGTTAAATCCTCCAATGATCCTGATTGCTCTGCCTCCTGTCTACTTCCTGTGCTCCTTTTATTCCTGTTGGGCCATGTAAGGACAAATCACTGTAGGGAGGCGACTGCATAAACGATGGGTTACGTGGTGTTTGATGAGACGCTCAGGGTAACCCGCTGATGGAGACGAGCCAAGGGGAAGCGTTGTGCAATCAATGGGCTCAGTTAATTACAATAGATCAAACACAAGCGCCATGGCAACCCTGCCACATTTTCCAAAACAAAGGCCCTGTGAGGCAGTCGGCATGCACGGTGAATGTGACATGGTGTTACGCATGGCTGACACGGGGACGATTAGCAGCGGCCCAGTGTTTACTTCCAGCGACTGGGTGCACATACTGTCATTGTTAAGGCCGTCGGCAGCACACAGACCATATACCATTAATGAAACCTGTTATAATTAACAGTAAACAGACCACTGTACAGAACAGAGAAGCTTAAAGGGATAGTTCACCCAAAAATGAAAATTCACTCATTATCTACTCACCACTATGCCGATGGAGGGGTGGGTGAAGTGTTTGAGTGCACAAAACACTTTTGGAGTTTCAGGGGTAAACAGTGTTGCAGCCAAATCCAATACAATTGAAGTAAATTCTTCAAACGTCGTTCTGAATGGAGTTAGCATGTTCTCCCCGTGTTTGTGTGGGTTTTCTCCAGGTACTCCGGCATCCTCCCACAGTTCCAAATGTGCGTACATGTGTGTAAATGATTGTTTGTCTCTGTATATTGTCTCTGTGATACGTTGGGGACCTGTCCAGAGTGTGTCCTGCCTCTCACCTAAGCAGTATAGATGATGAATGGATGGACTTTTGCTATATTCATGCTCCAAGTTGTTTGGTTTGGCTACACAACGCATCTCAAAATGTTTCAAAACACTTGTGTAAAGTTATTCATCTCAAACTTCTACTCTCTCAGAGAGAGTCGTGACAGAGACGGACACCCATGCTGTCTGTCTATCAGCTAGCAGCCGGCGCTTGCAACAGACCACAGGCGCTGGGGGTCTGTCTGCTCCAGACACCAGATCTGTTCTAGTAAACTCACACAAGTTGGCTCTCACATGCAGAACGCCAGCCAATCTCGAGAGCAAATGCTAAGTGCAAATAAAACTCAGCTTCAGACCCTCGTCTCACTCTCCCCGCGTCGCGTTCTCTCTCTGACCCGGCTGTGGCCTTGTTTATTTATTCCTTTCCTCTCATTCTGTTTTCTCAGCCCCGTTTCCCGCCGTTCCTCCTGCCTCGACTCGCTCTCGTCTCAAATTAGTGTCAAATTCCCCAGAGTGCTGGTTATGTTTGTTTCTAATGCAGTACCTTCCAAATTACAAGTGCCCTATTCCTGGACGCCCTCAGTTCTCGCTCATGTGTAAGAGGGCAGCTCTCGGACAGCATAGTATCTCCATCTTTGTGTGTGTGTGAGTGTGTGCGGTTGCATGTGTGCATGTTTGTGTGTGAAGGCAGGTCAGTCATGAGAGCAGGGAGCCTACATTCCTCTGTGCAGTACTAAATCCTCATGGGATAGACCTCATTAGTGGACTAGTTGTTCCCAGGCTGTCTCATAGCCACTGCCACAGTGTGTGTTTGTGTGTGCGTGTGGTTGTGTGTCGTCGAAAGTATTTGTTCCCGAAAGTTTCTGTCCATGTCCTCTTGTGGCTGTTTGTGAAAGTCTGCGTGTCTTCTCCGTGAATCACTTTGCGACGCTGCTGTCACATGCTTTGTTTGTGTGTATCTTCTAAAAAGCAGGTTCCACTCCTGTAGCCGGCCTCCTGCCTGTGTTTTGACATGCTGTGTGATGGGAGCATGGGGAGGTCGGTAAAGTCTATAAGAGGATGAGATGTACTCAAGAGAATAGCTTTCCTGATGGACTCTTCTCAACCTCGCAGAAATAACTCTCTCACACACACACACACACAAACTGCTCACCATGCTGTCATGTACTAAAGTGTCCCTGAGAGACACTTAACACATCATTCAGTGACTCTGTGTTCCAGACATAGCTTTGACCCCCCGCTGTTGACCCGAGCTGGGCCTGACAGCTTCTCATGTCACATTCTGTCTTTGGTTTCACTTTATTTTTCAGCTGGAGGAGAGTGCGATGAAAGAAAGGGGGGGTTGGGGGGTTGCGGTGTTGCGTGGCATTCAGGGGGAAACGCTCTGTTCAGATTTTTTTTTTATGTGGAAGGAGAATGATGTCTTTGTTGTGCAAGAGCAGACGACGGATATTTTTCCCCCCCCCGCCCTGCTCCTCATGACCCGGGATGCGCATCTGACCACATTTAGCACGTTCTTGTGAATTACCGGAGACATGAAGACTATGGCAGCCTCTGCCTCCTGTTTGTAGAGAAAGAACTATCACTCATACTGTAATATGTGCCATAAGGACTGAGGCTTCATCCATATGATCCATATAATATCCAATATCCATATAATATATCTATATGAACTGTATTTACAAGCACTTTTCCAGTTCTATCAACCGCTTTAA
Source organism: Hippoglossus stenolepis (assembly GCF_022539355.2). NCBI lineage: Eukaryota > Metazoa > Chordata > Actinopteri > Pleuronectiformes > Pleuronectidae > Hippoglossus > Hippoglossus stenolepis. Next base: position 10,491,467 of record NC_061499.1, read on the forward strand.
TTCACAAGTTAAGTACAAGCCACATTCACACACTCGCACAGTTGTACTATTTGCTACACTTTTTCTAGCGCAGGCCATTCTGCACTGTCGGCCCAATCATCAGGAGCAATTTGGGTTTCATTAGCTGGGGATCGAACCCCCCTAACCTTGTGGTTAGTGGACAACTCGCTCTATCTCCTGAGCCACAGCACGCCACACAACTGTATTTATTTTTATTACTTTTGTTGCCTCAGTCTTGGCGAATGTGAACATAAAATGAGCAATAAATGAACAATAAAGCCGAGGAGTCACCATGTGTTCTGGCAGTTTGTCATTCTGCCTGACATCCTCCACTCCTGACTCACATGAGGATCTGTTACTGGGAAACAAGCACCAGGTGTCTGCAGTCCTGTCTGCTTTCAGTACATTCACATTTCTGTGAAGGATGGAGCAAGTGGCAAAAGTGGCAAGTGGCAGCAGTACTGACTGTCGTTTGGAGGTTTTCTAACACATTTTTCATCCTCTGCTCAGTTCAGTCAGTGGGTAAATTGTGTGGCCAAGGTTTAGAGTTTGTTTTTGCCGTTCGGGTTTATAAAAGGTAGTTGGAAACTGTAATGAACTGTAGTACTGATAAGACTGATGGGTTGCAGGTAATGGCTGATAGCAGTGCTATACTAGGAAGTGATTGGCCAACTGTAAACACACACTCTGCTCACCTGGCAGAAAAGTTGTCCAATACACAAACTAATAATGACCCAGTGATACCGGGCCTCTGGCTGATGGGAGGTACGGGACAGAAAAAAAGGATACACACAAACAGAGGTCAGTGAACGGACACAGACACACACAGATGTCAGTGACCGGACACAGACACACACAGCTACACAAGGCTGAGGCAACAGTGGGCTCCCGTACAGGCCCGAGCCAAGGCCTCCCTCACTGATCACAGCACAGCTCTGTCTGATAAGCATCTTGCGCAATGCATAGATGCAACTCGCACGTACACACACAGACACGCACACACACAGCACATACTCTTTGTCTCGCTCCTTCCCATTTCTTTGAAAGCAGATGATTTCGAAATCATTAACAACAGCCATGGGGCGGGATAGATTAGCAGGCAGAGTATGAGGACAAACCTGGATATCAGGTCCAGGACATGACGCAGGCACACACATACACACTGTAATAACTTTTGGATAAATAACTTTTTTTTGCACGTACGCTAGACCTCTTGCAGGTGTGTTATGTTTTTTTACGATACAGAACCATACATCAAAATCAGTCTGTGGAGAATACACACACACCCACACACCAGGTTTCTCACTTCTCTCTTATTCTTTTGCAAAACGTGATTTATGCCGAGCGGGGATATCCAAGTGACGCCACTTTCAGCCGTCGGAAAGTTAATAAGAAATCACTCTGGTTTTTATCACCATCAGATGATATACTGTCGCAGAGCACAGCAGCACAGCGTTGACACATGCCAATATACGTATATTTAAAATGCTGTATACGTGTTTAAAGCACAGCCGTCCCTTGATTTAGGATTCGTACCTGTGATCTTGGAGTCCTGGACAGATGCTGCACATTGACTGTTACTGCCCTTGACAGCAGATACACTGGCTTTCATGTCGGTGCATAAATCAGAGAAATTGGAGCACGAGCGGTTACTGTACACATGTTGGCAAGACATTCAACAGCAGCTCGAGGTCTCCTCTCTTGGTAATGGCAAACACGTGATTGGAAGCACACACAGGGTTTGTGCCGTTTCAAATGAAAACATGCAACCTTGCTTAAACACACACGTTGATGTTGTAAATCTTTATACAAACAAACAAGTAAATGAGCAGATCTTACTCTTCTTTACAGATTTTATGAAAACGTATTTATTGTCTCTTTTAAGGTTAATATCCATTTATGTGTCTCACTTTGTAATCTATTTCTTTGGTTTGTGTTTTTCTTGTTCCAGATTTTGGCGCATAGTTCGTTCTTTTTCATTTTCTTCTTATTTTCCACTGTACTATTCCTCTATCCGTAGTTTCTGTGATCATTCATTTTGGAGACTTCATGTGAAGATCAAAAACATTGCTCTATTAAATTACATTTGCTAGGAGCTCTCGGTGCAGTGTGGATCTTTTGCAACAAACAAGACACACACACACACACACACACACACACACACACACATTTGTAACCTTGTTTGCTGGTGTGAAATCCAGGGAATGTGGCAGGGTTCAGAGTTCTTAGAACACCAGAAACACACAGCGGGTCCACCAGAGGAATCACTGAGTGTGAGTGTGAGACACACACACACAAACATACACATGCAATGGCAGCGCTGTCAGTGAGTCAGTGGGTGAGTCACACTCCGGCTATGCTGCCTCTCGATTTTATAACAGCCGCCAGCACGGCACTGTATTTAATATTCCAAACAATGGTACTGTAGGAGTCTGTGCCACGCATGCACACGCTGTATATACACATAAGTATATAATGTACTCCCATAGACATTTGCACACACGTGTACAAACACAATAGCTCCCCTCTGGCCAAATGTGCCTGCACAAATCAGAGTTACACTGACACATATACGAATAGCACGCTCACTTTCATGCCTCTTCTCCTTCACTCAGACAAACAGAGGCCCGGTCGTCACTGGGAACGACTGCAGATGAGTCAGAGGGGGAGAGGAGGGAATCCTTACCTCTTTGTGCCAGATCAATGGACGAACCAATCATGAGGTCCAGCACCATGGATACTGACTCCATTAGATTTGACCTATGAATCACTCCCCCTGTGCGTTCTCACAGGAGAATGTTTCTGGAGCTTTAGGAGTAAGAAAGAATGGACAGGTATGTACATAAATTATCAAGTCAGGACAAGGCCCTACATCTGCGTCAGCCTCTGAGGTGGAATATCAAATCCCCACCTGTTTCACAGTGCTAAACTGGCAAAGCAGACATACAGAGCACTGGCTCTTCCAGGCCCTGATATGGTGAATGTCAAGTATTGATCAAAAGGACCAAACCACTCTGCAAACCCAGAACGGCTCAGTCATGAAGGTGGAGAGCAAAACAATTTGGTCATCAAGTTTTAAATGCCAAAAAATGCGCGACACATCCGGATGTTTTTGTCTCACAGTTAAAATCTCAGTTATGTGGCTTTCGGAATGCAGATGGCTTCTTTTGAGAGGTAAATGATAAGAGGCAACGTGCACACACACGCACGCACACACGGGTTGGAAAAGAACAGAATGTCTCCTTAGCTCAGTTTCCCAAATTATGCAGTACAGGTAAGAAAACCTTTAAACGTCCCCCTCTGGTGGTGGCTTGCAGGAAATTAACTGTGCCACGACCTTTCAAATTTTCTCAAACCTTGGAAAATACATTATTTTAATTCATATTCACTGTAGGGACTGTCGGGTTCCATTGAATGGTGAAAGTTTAAGAAACCTTCCACATTTATTTTGATGCTCAAAGAATGAAAACCTGTGACACCAAGTTTTTTTTTATTCTGGCTTCTGGCAAAGCTCGGTGCCGCGGTGCTCAGGGGAAAGGTTCTGCATATGAAAGCAGCTGCATGAGGCTGGCGTGTGCTGCGGGAGCTGAATTTGATTTGAGCGATGCGACGCTCAGGGGCAATGAGTCAGACTCAATGATAAGGACCTGAGGTTAAGACTGACCTCGCTCAACTGTCCCTCTGTACTCCTCGTCCTCGTTTCTCTCCACATCTGGTTCCTTGCATGGGTATCCCTGTTTGTTTTTCAGCTTTTGTTTTTAACAGTCAATGAGTCACCACGTCCTGTCTCCCTTTTATACTTCCAACTCTTGGCCAACATAATGGGTTGGCCTTTTCTCTTTCTTTTTTTTTAAACCCTGCTTTTATGTTCATTTCTTTTTGATTCTTTCACACTCGCGTCTCTATTCTCCTGCTCTGGGGTCAGGGAGTGGAGCCTTTAGGTTTATCTGCATTTGGAAAAGCTCTCTGACTCACTTCGCTGGCACAAACACACACACTTTATTGGTGATGACTCATTGGAACACAGGCCATTCGGATCCACAGCACACTGAAGTCAACTGGTACGCGAGCGTGTGTTAGTGTGTGTCTGCATACACATTAACCTTTACATGCATTGAGGTGGTGTTGAGCAGAGAGTTGATGACACACCACCTACGCAGCTTTTATCTCACAGTCCCTGAGATAGTCGGTGTTGCTGAGAGGGAAGTAGCCCTTGTATCTGATAATGAAAAAGACTTGTTGGTTGCATAATGACTCTTTTTGAATACGCGCGTGAATGTGCTTGTATCGTTTGTTTGTCAGAAAATGGTATGAAGCTGAAATGTGATGTGTACAGCATGTATCTGTGTGTGTGTGTGTGTGTGTGTTTCCAGGGGCAGAAAAGTATCCATCATGACATGGGCAACTGAGGAATGATAAATGTGCAGAGTGACTCATGCAAGACAGACATAGGAGCCATCAGCTGACAGTGGCAGCAGCCTGCACTGTGGCAGACAACACATTCTGTAACGCACATACGCACAACTGTTTTATACAGAGCCACATGCAAATACATCAGTGTGTCTACAGTCTCACGCACACGCAGTTATCCTTATTAGGACTTTGCATTGACTTCCAGTCATTGTGGACAGGCTAACCAAAACTTTAGCCGTAACCTCAACCAGGACCTCAGAAATGATGTTCTGGTCCCCATGAGGTCTACTGGTCCTGATAAGGTCAGTGTTCATGCAGGAAAGGGTCTTAAAGAAGTAACAAAAACGAGAACGCACACACACACACATTCTTGTACTTCTATTTTAGTGAGGACACTCATTGGCATAATGCATTCCCAAAGCCCGTTACTCTAACCTTAAACATCACAACTGAATGCCTTTTACATGTCTGTGTTCGAGATGAGTCACTTTCGGCTGCAGACGAAGTACCATCACTTAGACTGATTCACACTCCGAACAGTTTCTGAAATAACAATCAGCCACTCTATGGCGTTTTCATGCAAAGTGACTGAGCGTACACCATGTACTTATTATAGAACAGAAAGTCACTGGAACATCGCAGAACATAACAAACTGATTTTCTTTTATTTATAAAGACGAGTGACTATACAATGCACGGTTTGTTAATGTGTGAGATATAAAAATATAGCGAAACAGCAAACACTGGCTGGAAAGGACAACGTGCTCCTTACAGAGCATCACACAGCTACAACACAACACCACTACAATACTGCTCAGACCACCTGTGACAGGGGATTTTGGCAATGACACAGCTTTTACTGTTGGTACATTTTTTGATATCCCTTTTTTTCCATACAGAAAAATGCAAAAAACGAAAAAAAGACAATTTAATGAGCATTTAATCCTCATCCTCTGAGTCCTCTTCGTCCTCGTCAGACTCGTCTTCGTCCTCGTCGTTGTCCTCTTCCTCTTCCTCACCCTCACCTCTTGTTTGCCGAATGGAAGCTCTTTGTTGCTGTGACAACAAATAAACCGTCACTAAAGAACACTCAGCAGAAAGTCGCCAATCACGACTGTTGATTCGGTTGAATCTGATGTTAAAATGCTGTGGTAACACTGAATGTATGAGGAAATGCGTGACGATTGTGGCATGCCATGACATGGGGGAATTTCAAAGTGAAAGATGGCTGTGGTGATGCCAAGCACAAACCCTGGCAGCACTGATAAGACTCGCTGTTATCGAGAACCAGTCTCTTGTGGTATGAGGAAACTACTGGTTTCAAAAAAGGGAAGAGGCTTTTTTTATATTCTATCATTAAGATGAAACTTGGAACTGTCAAAGTCAAAAAGCCCCAACAGAAACCTGGTTCAAGAGGGATCTTCTGGGGAAATTCTAGTTTTAGTGTCAACTGTGAAGCATCATCTGCATCTTACCTGTAAGGTTCCTGATGTGCTCAGGAAGGAGCCGGTCTGATCGAGGGACGTTTTGGAATTTGCTCGCACTATGTCTAAGCGTGACTGGTAGTCAGGGGGGTGCAGTGAGTTCCTGAACACCTGCCAAAGACAGTAGGAGGCTCGAGACTTTTCCACAGAGACACAGAGGAATGGCAACAATGCCTACACACACCTATGGGTAATTGTAACATGGGCACTGATTTTAATGCAAGATAGTTAACCCTGACTTTAAGGAAGGACTTTAAAGTGGCCATGGTGTACACAGAATTAGCAAACAACGCATATACATAGTTGGGCTCAACAACTCTGTAAAGCAGCCTTAGATAAAGGTGCTATATAAATCAAAGTTATTATCAATTAATCAAAAATATGAATGAAATCAATTCATTTTCTGCATATGTAAGGAAAGTTTGAAAAATACAATTTCCACTAAGATTTTGACGCATATCACAATCATAATATCTATAAAATATAATCACAAAATGGTTGTTTTTGTAGTTGGTCCTGCAGATGTTAAGATACAGTTTAGGGATATCTGATAATATTTGTGCATTTTAAGTTACAGATATAAACAACTGAGAGTTTCAGGAGAGAAAACACACACACAGGAAATACTCTCCAGCAAATCAATAACCTGGCTGACAATCAGCTTTTGTCACATGTCAACAAAGCAGCTCTCTGGGTGCACCTCCGACCACGCAGCCAAACTGCAGTTTAAACCACACCACTGGTTTCCACTAAATATACAATACAATCCGCACCGGCTCTTGATCAGGATTATCTTCATGCCTGTCATTGTGGCTTTTTCAGATGATTCAATCTGCCATGCTTTGTGCTATGACTCACTGACAAACAGCCTTGGCTGGGTGAGGAGTTTCGCTTCGATATGAATGGAAGGGAGATGATTCAGTGCAAAAACACACAGATGAGATGGCAAGGGGTGGAGGAAAATAGCACAAGGGCATCTGCTGGAGGAACCTCGCTCACTGAATATCATCGATCATTTGCTTCCCCTTAACAGGCTTTATCTCTTAAAATAGTTTGGTAAACCTCTCAGACCAGGCTGTAAACACAGAAAAGTACAGTAGCTAGCATGAGTCTTAATTGTGCAGCAGTCTCCGCAGGTTACTTTAAAAGTTACCACATCAGATGAAGGGTGTGGACTGCACATGAGCAAGAAGTTGATGAGTAAAGGGAGCGTGAGACCGTGATGGCTTTATCTTGTTAAATATAACCACGAGGTTAATCGGGTACAAAGCAGAGGGTGTACATAAAGACTCATCAGTTCAGTGACACACTAAACACACAACCCTTTTCTGAATAATTCTATCTCAGATTTCCCTGTATGCAAACATTGTCATACGGGAAAAAATGACAGGGAAACCTACCTCCAGGTCCTCCTCCTCATCCACGCTCTGAATGCTCTGGTAGGCCAAGGTGTAGACCTCCAAGGCCTTGGCATGGAACGACATCTCCACTGTCATAAACTCACCGAATACTTTCTATATAAAAAGGGAAAGAAAGGTCAAATCTTACAGAAAGAAAGGTCAAATCTTACAGTACTCTAAACTTGAGGTGGACAGAAAGCTTAGCACAGCAGACCTTGATGTCCCGGATCTTCTGCTTCTCAAACTCATCTATGGTCTCCTCCAGCTGCCTGGTTGTCCGCGTGGCGTCCATGGTGGCTCTCTGGAGCTCACTTTCAGCCTGGTGGCAAAACAAAAGAAGGTACTTCAAAACACAACAGGTTGTGGCAAAAAGGCATCAAAGGTCAAAAAGCATTAGTGTGTCACAATTAATGTATAAACTTTAGAATCCAACAGCATCCCTTTAAACCTGTTGATTTGTTTCATTAGGGAATTAGTGTGTGATGTGGAAGGTGATTTGTGCAGTGTGAAGCAGCTGACACCAGGCCAGTATCATCCAGTAGTAAAATTGCAGTACCATCAGATTTAGACTTGCAGTTCCAGTCCAACATGCGCTATTTACTGTTTTCGGCAAACATGCAATTATAAAACCATTTTCTACACGCAGAGAACATGAACTTAAAAAATGAGCTGCTGTTATTACTCTCACTTCCTACAGGTTATGCAGGTTGGCGTGTAGAACTGGTCGGACAATGACTAAAAACCTTCCACTTGTGGAAAACGAGTCTGTGAGTCAGTTACAAGTCACTCCTACGATGCACTTTACTAATACAGAGTAATGAAAAAGATATGTGGCCGTCGCCGCATTTTACAACAGACTATTCTTCAAAAGTTTCTGTTGAAGTTGTTGTTCTTCCATTTGAACTTTAACTCTGAAACATGTGTCATCGTTGTAGTTATTCATCACCAGCGATGAGAAGCACAGATATCATGGGACACACCTGAGACTGAAGGTTAGGTCAAGGAAAAATGAAAATAATTCCCTGTTGGTCTTGAACTGCACATTGTTATTGAATCAAGTAAATGTTAAGTAAAGAAATGTTGTGTAAGCCTTTTCAAACTTGACAAGATAAACATTCTAAACACATTCAAGTTTATTTCCCTTTTTAAACAGTAACTAATATCAATAACTAATCAACATTTTGATCTTTTGACTTTGAGAGAAGAGGAACAATGAAAGGATACAATGATCTGTCTGTCTGAGGGGTTCCTCTGTCTGGTCCTCTCGAGCTGAGCCATCTGTTTGGCTTCTCTCTCTCTGGCACTTTGAGTCGTCTTCAGATCCTCCTGCATGAAAAGGACACAGTAGTCATTATGAAAATGAACAGTGATGCTGATTTAGATTCCCAAGGACTTAATAAAAAGTATGTGGTTAACCTCAGAGTTTCTAAATCGTGTCCTCAAATGCACCCTGTTGTGCAAACTTCTGAAACAGATTGTAATGTTAAGCAAATGGATTGACATTAAGTAAAGAGCATTGGCTTCAATGGAAGGTTAATTTAGCACTTCATGAAAAAAGCTAAGAAGCATTATATTATTATAGCATTATATATGGATTTTGGGCATGTGATATGAAATCTGACAAATCCATGTATGACAAGTGCACATGCCGCGTTGTGTAACAAAGACTCCAAAATATCACGAAGAAACTTGATATTCTTAAGACCAGTATCAAAACATGGCATTGAGTGGGGTTGATGCCGGCTGTGGCATAAAGAATGGTTTGTTAAGGATTGGGATATTAAGATTAAAACAACAGTGCACTCATGTGGCCACACAGTGGTACTGACAAAGACAGAGCGATCCCAACTATGTCCTCAGGTATATCCTCTTTTTACATTTTCATTATCACTACACCCTGAGACGCCAGGACACGTTTAATCTTGCAATATAGTGAAACAAACTGAAACACAAGTTAGGGGAACTGCATGAGAAGGTGGACAATTTCAACATCTTTGGATCATTTTAAAATGTGTGTGTGTTTTTTTAACAACTGTAAACAGAAATGTAATGTCAAGCTCTGAAAGTAAACCAGAAGCTAATAAATGTAAACCATTTTGGAGTAAAATAATTCTGCAACAAGTTTCTCAGTTAGCAACGGTTGATATAATTTTACAGTAATTGCAAGTGGATCATGGTTTTAAACTCTTTTGTTGTGCTTTGGCTCATTTGGAATCAGTGTAGACGTCAACATGGCTGTGGCTGACGGTCACATTTACCCTTTTGCGTTTCACAACAGCTCCATAACTCTTCAGTGGCTCTATGACTTTGGCTTCAAGTCTTTCCACCTGCAAGGCAGAATAGTCCATGTTAGTTTATGTCTTACTCAACACATTCAGACTGTGGCTGTAAGCTACGCTCCTGTAGTTTTACCTCAGCTTGGCGGTAGTCTTGGATCTTGGCCAGGTGGTCAGCGTACTGCTTCATACCCCTCTTCAGATTTGGGGTTTCAGTGTCTGCGTACAGGCTGATTTCCCGAACCAGAAGGTCGGCCTTGTCCCGTAGCCTGGCTGTCTTACGCACGTAACCGGCAAACAGCTGGCACATCTCTCCAAAGTGTTTCTCCACATTGGTGATGTTCTCCTGGATCTGTTTTGTCTGGTTGTCCCTGTGGAGAACAACGTCAACATTAGTAATCAAACAGCGGTTCGGCCGTCAGAGGACAAGGAAGTGCTTGTGTGGGGTAATATGATCTTAAACAAATAACCCAAACATAAACAAAGCTAAAACAAAACTTGTGGGTGTGATGGGGCTGGATCATATGGGCAAACATAGATAAAGATAAAATAAAATATCAAATATCATTATCTTTACTCCTGAGTGAATGTTGTAGTTTTAAATGTTTTTTTATGGACAGAGAAAGACAAACACTCGATAAACAGCAAAACATTTAGCAAACCTGATGTAGATCCTCCTAACTGCTTGCACAATGCATAAGAAATATATTAATATATATAAAGAACTTTGTTGTATTGATACTGATATATACACTAAGATTGTATTGATACTGTTCAACTGCCCAGACCGGAGATGTGAGGCACCGTTTGTTTTGATTTGATCAGTGTTGATGAACATCAATCTAGCAAACTGCAGTAAAACCTCTTTATTTCATCCACAGCCATTATTAATCACCGTTTGAGAAGGAGACAGTTCCTGAACAACAACTCGTCCACACTCATATCGCTATTTGGAGTAAATAAGCATAACGGGAGCCGCAGCTAGCTAACCTGCTAGTTGTTTCTCTTTGCTAACGTTAACTGACCAAACGCTCGTTCCCGGTTCACGGAGAGTTTCGGTCGGAACAGCTCTTACCTCGCTCTCGCGTCCGGAGTCCGACTCATCTTCGCAGAGAAGCGGTGAAAGAAACGGAGTCAGCGAACACCGATGCTTATCCACATGCAGAATTACCGCTAGCTAACCGTGCTCCTCCCGAGGCTAGCACGCCAGTCTGCCGTTTCCATGGAGCCCGCCTCCTCCTCCTCCTCCCCCCCCGCTGTTTCCGCTTCAGGAATGCATTCTGGGAAATGGAGTCGCTTCACTGACAACTCTTGTCTCGTTGCACTTTTCAGCCTGTGAGCTGGAGGTTAGATGGTAAAGTTTGTCATCTCAGACAGCAGCGTGTGTTTGTACACGCATCTGCCTGTTTGTTTATTTGTGTGTTTGTTTGTTTAGCATTATTAGACAGAAAACTACAAAAATAAGTCCCATCAAACTTGTTGGAGATACAGGGTCGGGGAGGAATCCATTATATTTTAGTTTGGATGTGGATCCAGGATTAATTTTTTCTACTATTGTTAATTGTAGGTTTCCAGGCCACTTTTTTTCTTTTATATTTCTACAACAATAACTTAGACCATCTACTGAGTAACATTTTGAGTTTAGCTGAAATGCTGAATATTGCTCAACTCAGTGATTGTTTTTCACTTATAAAGCAGTAAAAGAAACTGCATTTACAAGATTGACAATCCTGAGTAAATTGCAGTGCTGCTGTGCCATTGTTTGCTTGATGTTTGTTTTCCATTTTATGCAGTTTTACACTTTTATTCCATAGAGACTCTCTCTGAGGTTTAAAAAAATGTCCCCGTTAAAATAATTATATTTTGATAGTTTTCCTGACTCTTGTTGAGAGTTAAGGCCAGAGGATGTCGCACCAAAGATGAAAATACTTATAAATGCTCTGTCTCTTGTGTGAATGTTAATTGTTATATAACCGTCTCGTGTGGAAATCTTAGTTTTTCGAGTGTGACTGAAACCATGACCTCTTTTTACATCCGCCAAGGAGGTGATGTTTTTGCCCCTGTCAGTTTTGGTTTGTCAGCAGGATTACACAAAATCTTCTGAAGGGTTTTCCAGGAATCTTGGTGGAAGGACGGGACATGAGCCCAAAAAGAACCCATTAAATTTCGGTGTGAATCTTGATAAATGGGACGACACAGGATTTTATGTACTCATTATTTAACATTTTCAAAATAGGGCATTCTTTCACTGATTTCCTTGGGAATAATCCATAGATCTTGATTTTAAAAATCTGGCATTTTGAGGGAACTATTATGATTGTGTGCAATTTGGTGCGGCTTGATTAAATTTAAAGTATAGCACATACCTCAAAGGTATTTTGTTAAATGTCTCATAATAGCTACTGTCTCTGATTTTGACTCTTTGATTTCACAGTTCATTTATTTGACTTAGCTCAACTCACATCACACTAACAAACACGAGCTATAAAAGCAGTTGTTCAGTCTTTAACGTTGTGTCGTGCCAAGTTAGTGAAACGAGGAAGTGAGTGCCCCTGCTGGATGAATCCAAATATTTGGCTATGGCTTCTCTAATTCCCCAAATAGATCAAGGTACATTGCCTACATTGCAACAAAGAGGGCTGCAAATAGTCCTTTTCAACAACAGCTTGACTGTTTTTGAGCTGGTGCCAGGAGCAGACTTTGTGATCACTGAAATGAATGGAGGCCTCATTGTAATTCCCTCCTCTGTGTTTGGGAATGCATGAATGTCACCAGCTGCCACGTCTGCTCCTCTATGGAAAATGTCCAAAAACCTTAATTATCACGCTTAATCATCCATGGGATTGAAGCAGGGGAGATCCCACTGTAACAGATTGGCGATGTAAAACATGGTCATAGCATCGAGCTGTGTGCCTGGAATCCCAAGAGGATCTGGTTTATACTTCCTGCTACAGCTGATGCCTGTATAGATTCATTTATTTGTTAAGAGCTTCTGATGTAACTTTCCTCTGCTGCGGCTGGTTGGTTATTACACCTCATTTCCTCTTTTTTTTATCATTTAATGAAACAAAAAACGAATTTTAAATCAGGACATCTGGAGACATAATGGTGCTCTACGTGTTGTCGTGTGTTGTAGCCACTTTTAGTTTAAAGCAACCTTATGCAACTTTAAAAAAAACCTTAAAATAGAAGTTTCGAAATTAGTTGACTGGTAGTTGTATTTCAAATTGCCGATATCAGGCCCGGCAAGTTCATGAACTGTAGATGTGTGGCTACAGAAAGTGCTGTTGCTCAGTAAATATGCTGGTTTTTAGAGAACTGTTATGATTTTCCGGAAAATGTAAACTTATGGTTAAACAGCATCAAGCTAAATTTACAAGGTTTAAGGTTTATAACCTAATCGTCCTTCTAGACATACATAAAAAGTGATCATCTCTGTTTGTTTCAAAGGTTCAGTGTGTAAGGCTTAGGTGAGAGGGATCTATAGACAGAAATATAAAGAGTATAAAATAATCATGGTGATATTTCCACTATTGTGTAATCATCTAAACTGTATGAATTGTTGTTTCCGTCACCTTAGAATGTTCCCTTTATATTCAAATATTTATACAGATGCCCAAACTGGACAAACTAAACACCTTTTGAGTTTTTATGTCAACTGAAGGCGACCACAGGTTCTCTGTCATGTTTGGAAGGGGAGGGTGAGGTGAGGCGTGTTCAGCTGCAACAGGACTCTTCACCACTAGATGTCACTAAATTCTACACACTGAACCTTTAAGTGTTCTTTAAGTCTGATTGTGTTGAATGGAGGAGGGGAGGGACTATGTAAGAGAATCCAGCAGCTCTGCACAGTTTCCTGCAGCGTATTGATGTTTATGTTCCTGAAGAGGTGTCACATCGTGTGTCTGTTTTTGTGAATGAGACATGTAAGTGAGAAGTTTCTGGTGTGATTGCATAACTCAACCACATGATGGCAATCCACTTCCATTTGTCTGTTGCCTAAGACGTGTGTTTGAATTTGCCTGGTTACAGGTGGATTCTGAGCTGTTTGAAATATCCCTTCATGCACAGACATATTTGACTGACTGACGTCTCTCTTTACCTTCTTCATCATCATGTCCACATTACTCATCAGCCCTCCTCTGGCTGTTACACGGGACTATAGATTCAAGGTCCCTCACCATGTGACAGACGCCTGTGTACCTGACGTCCTACAGGATCTTTGTGTTAAATGAAGCCTGGGGCATGTTGACGAGTTTTCATTGGCTGCTTGTAAATGTATTCATGATTGGTGGCGTCGTTTTAAACCGCGCATCTGACTTTCTCAAAGAACAGATGGTGTTGTTTTCAAAGTATCATTTAGCAGCAGCAGCTCCCTGCCTCCTTCATGCTCTCCTGTCTCTCTCTCTCTTGCTGTCTTTATCCCTCTGTGCCCTCTCACTCCGTCTCCAGCTCGCTCTGCCCGACTCTCTCTCCCCCTCTGCAGCTCCCTGTGCCACAGCGGCAGCGGCACACTGGAGAGATGTGTGGCCTGCTGAACAGATTGGGAGTGACATATGTCAGACGTGGGGGGACTTAGTGGGGCAACCAAGTATGTGTTCCCCAGCGTGCTTGTGTGTGTCTGTGTGTGTATGTGTATGTGTATGTGTGTGTGTGTGTGTGTGTGTGTTGACTCTACCCCTTCAGGTGCAAGTCCTGGTGTTAACACCCTAGACCCGAAGCTGTCCTCCCACATAGAGATGCACATAGGGCTTTAGATTCCCTGTTAATAACAAGAAGGAGTCTGTGGGAGGTGTGTGTGTGTGTGTGTGTGTGTGTGTGTGTGTGTGTGTGTGTGTGTGTGTGTGTGTGTGTGTGTTCAGGGACACTGAGGATTATGAACAGTGTGATATCTTGTTTGCCACTTGGTGCATAAAATGAAATTACAAGCCAAGAGTCAATATCCCATCATGCTGATTTTGGCTACCTTCGCTCTCCTTCCTTTTAACGGCGACATGCCTCTGATTTGGCAGAGCGACACCACGCTGCTCTCCTGCAGAAATTAACCCTGGAACATCCAGTGGGAAATAAATCCATCCTCTCCTCTGTACTTCAAACTCAGTTTCCAGCGATTTTTAAACTAGTCCTTAAATTACAAATGTATTTGTTCTCAGAAGCAATTAAATGTCTGTCTGGAGAGTTTCAAAACAAAGAACAAAATCCCCAAATCTACAGCGACAGTCAATCAAGACAACAGTCCTGATCAGCTTCTGTATGCGAATAAACTTTGTTATAGCTGGAGAGTCAGCTTCAAATTAAATTCACTCATGTGCGGTTCATTCCACTGCCAGAGAAACATCTACCTCCTCTTCTGATGTTTTTACCTCCGCCAAGAAGGTTATGTTTTCGTCTGCGTTTGTTTATAAGATAAGATAAGACTTAATTAATCCCGAAGGAAATTCTTGTGCCGGTTTGCTCCAAGATTACAGTATTAGCAATAAATAATATTATACAAGACAGTGAATAAAACTATAGGCTATTGAGTCTAAAAATATAAGTGAAAATAAGATATAAAACATGTATTGTAATTTAAATGAAAATATGAGATAGAGGGCGTTCTTCAACAATTTCATTTAAAATCTCAGAGTAAATCATTGATCTTGAATAAATGAATAAGGCACATTTTAATGACTGATCTGATTTAGTGTGCGCAATTTGCTGCAGATTAAAATAAGAATCCAGATCTAGTGAATTTAACTGTGGTGTGTGAAGGGGACTGATTGGCATTGGCAGAGTTTTTTTTTAATGCAGGTGAGATGGACATTATTTTGACATCCCACATAAATAGGATGCTCCAGATCTTTTCATCTCATGTTCCAGATCTGAAATTCAGTGCTATCCCCTTTTAACTCCAGCAACCTTGAACAGAAGTCGTCTCTCGGCAGTTAAGCGGTTGCTTGAAGGGCAAGCCGACGCAGTCACGGTCCAGTGCTTTTATTGACCCAATGAAAAACCTCTCTGTGTCTCCAGGGGCTCGCAGCTCAGGTTAGGGTCTTTGTTGTCTGCGTTCATTAGTGTCTCCTTCGCCAATCTCCTCTCCTTCTCCCCACATATCTCTCTCTCTCTCTCTCTCTCTCTCTCTCTCTCTCTCTCTCTCTCTCTCTCTCTCTGACTCTCTCTCAGACGCCTCTTTTTCTCCCTCCCTCTCTCCCTGTCTGCTGCTCTTTTCCCCTCAGGAGCTGGCGAAGAAAATGTCACCAGATCAAATTAGTGGGAGCCTCCAACACTGCCTGTCTGCCCCTGTCTGTCTGTTCCACCGAGTGATAGCGTCACTCATGGAAGTTTGGAGAAGTTTATTTGTGTCCAAACTTTATCTTCCCCAGGTATGATACTCTCTCTGACTCCACTGGTAAAGTGATAATTCTTGGAGTAGGTTTGAGCAACTTTCCAACATTAAATATATTGTATATATTTTCTGGAGTGAGGTTCCTCGCGATGATGCGCCTCTAAGACGTCCTGAAACTGCTTCATTCAGTGTTTCTTAACTCAGATTTGATGCCCAGATCCATTTGTTTTGGACAAATGTCCTGGATGATGAACACTAAATGCATCAAAACTGCAAGAAGCTGACGGCATTGATGTCTGTGGTGGTGACAGCTAATTTCCATGATCTCATCCCAGCTACTATGGCAGAAAATTACATATATTGTGCATTTAAAGTTAATCTTCAGTGTTTTTCACCATTGGATAAGTAAACAAGGTTTGCTTATTCACTTTCTTGTCAAAAGTTACCAAGCTGAATATGAAGTGGGAGCCCGGACGTGGTTATCTTAGGTTGAAATACATGAACACAAATTAACTCAGTATATCTTTTTGGGGTCTTTTGAACATATACATAGAAAGTATGATATTTTATCTAAGGAGCATTAGATGTGCTCATAGGTGGAGCTTTGTCCTCCTGCTTCCAGTCTTTATACAAAGCTAATTTAAAAAAGCTGTTAATCTACAGGATGATCCTCCCATCCAAGAAAGCAAATAAGAATGTTTTTTTTTCCAAATGTCATAGCTGCTTCTTTAAACATGTATAATTCATACATCACTTTCATGATCTGATTGACTGGGGAAGGCAACAACTTTGCATTCGGAAAAGGCCTTGATCTCACACCCAGTCCTTTTTGCAGTGTCACCACCAGCACATCACTTATTCATAGTACATTTCATATTCATAGCCTTCTTCACTTCACTGAGACGCGGTGGACATAGTGATTTCTCTCTGAGTCTGGCATTATTTACCTTAATGCATTTTAGTGGAAAGAGAGGGGAGCGTTGCCAGACCTCCATCTTTGCAAACAGATGACTTAAATGCATGTTAACCTTGGTGGCAGTAAAAGCCCTCGCCGATATTCCTCTTCAACATACTGTGTCTATCAGAGGTCCATTGGGGGGGGGGGGGAAACTGGAACACTTCCAGGACTCCTCACATACTGACCGCAAAAAGGGCCTTAATTGAAAATGACTTCAGACTATTGAAAGAGAGAGAGAGAGGCTTGGTTGAGTGCACAATACTGAGTGTATTGAATAATGTGAAGAGGTGGGGAAAGGATTGTTTCTGTGGTCCATTTTTATTCCTCCGCATCTGTGACAGTTGCGGCCGGAGGCGTTATCTTTCAGGGCTGTCCGTCTGTGCATCTGTTCGTCCGTCAGTCTCATTCTCCAGAACATGATATCTCCGGAATGTGGGTGTGAGAGAAAGGGATTTTCTTCAAATTTGCGCATTAACTTTTATGTAGGACTGATTGGGTTTTGGGATTCAAACGTGTATGGCCATAAGTCAAGAATTTATACACTAATTAAAAAAACAAATGCACTTAATACCTGCAATTCCTTAAAACCTTTTATTAAATTCCATCAAAGTTTTTACTCCATACATGAGTCTGTAGCGACATGCATGTTAACTGCAGCTTGACTGGTCGTTCCCACTGAATGTACCTGATTGAACATCACGCTAAGGGCTGAAATTAGACTAATCCTTAACCATTTTCGTAAACGAGAGTAGACAAATTTGCAGCGAAATAGAAAGGAGCGCACCGAAGTCCATTTCCATGGTGATCCATCACAGCCGGATGAAAGTGGCCACTGTCCTGCTGCCATCAGTATGCAAATGGTGAAAATGGCCCTTGAGTGCGGGGAGCAGTTCCCTCAAGTGCATTCATTACCCAGCGTTAGCATAATTGATTCCCAGTCCTGCCATAAAACTGGTCACTCCCTGTGCCTCCCACTGGAGGGATCCTCCGGGGACTTCGCGGGCTAACTTCAATCATAAATCATTAAAGGACACCACTAGCCAATGGACTGTGCCAGGGCCCCAGAGACCTGCGAGCAACAGTAATACAGTCACTGACGTCTAAATCATCGATGTGACATGTAAAGGTGCCTACAGGGTGACATATCCTACACTCCACCTCTCTATCCTCATTTCTTAACTTGGTGTCATAAAAACGTATGTGGCCCACGCAGGCAACACGTATCTTAGCAGAGCATATGTCAAAGATGGAGTGTCTGGGTTTGTGCCAGAAATGATCCCAATGATTAAATAAGGCATTTTAGCGATTTTATAAAATCTCATGAATTACCTATAAAAGTAATGTATGAGTGCATTTTTTTTTTTTTTTAGATGAGCAATATGATTGTCTGCAAAATCATAAAATATGCCGAACCCATGAGTATTCTAGGTGGTGCATCCCTGTCATAAGTTACTTTGGTAATTAAATGAACATCAGGGCTGCAGACTAGTTACTGCAGAAGTCATGATAGCTATTAGCCGCCGCCGTATTTCTCTCTCCAGCACCACCATTCAGAGCAGGTGTGCGGCTTATTACGGCTCCTATTAGAGAAAGAGCGAGTCTGTGTGCGGTAAAAAGATATATTTTTTTCCAATTCATCCCATCCAACCTTCCCTCCATCTGTCCATCCATCCATCCCTCGTCTTTACAGTCTAATTAAACTCATCAAGTTGTGCAGTGAAGGTTCACAGCAGCTCAGAGAGCGAGCGACACCGACTGACAGGGACGAGAGGAGAGAGATCGAGGGGGGAGAAAGGCAGCGGCGTGTTCATGATGTATCGCCACCTTGCAAAATAAAACATATTCATAAAGAATATTCATTACCTCCACCAGCCATCCCCCAGATGGCCAGAAAATTGGCTTTGTGTTGATGCGGATTCAGGCATGCATATTAATGGGAGACAGATGTAAACGCATATTCATATTCTTTGGCTCTTCTCTTTTTTTTTCTCTTTCTGAGAGACAAAATGATAATGCATCCACTTAGGAGAGGGGTAAAAGGGGGTCTGCATCCGGGAAGCAATTCACCTCTAATGTGCTGGTGAGTTAGTGGCTTTTTGTCAGAGTGGCAGTGCGTGTCCCTAATTGTCGAGTGTGTATTTGTGTTGGAGTTGTCCCATCTACAGTTTAACTAAAGTGCTCTCTCTCATTCTCTTTCAGTTCAATTTAGTGCAATATAGGGGCTTTATTTGCATGAAAGTTTGAAAACACAATGGAGCAAAAGCATTAAAAACCTATTATGTATTATATTATTATATATTAATAAATAATATTATCTATACCCCCCACACACACACACACACACAAACACACCCATACACTCTTCATAATCAGAGCACAAAATGGTAAAATGTACAAGTGGCATAGTTCATTAAAACCTCTTTCAACAACAACTGAACAGGTTATCTTTCTGAGGATGAGATTTGGGTTAGGTAGGATTAGATAACATTCCTTTTAGCCAGGTATACGTATTTATATGGAATTACCACCATCTCCAGTTTGCCCAAGTTCTGCTCACCAGACTTTATCTTGACTTTCTTCTGAGTCCCCTCCTCTCTGCCTCCAACTGCTGGTCGTTTTATCATTACCTTCACTCACGTTCACATTGCTGCCACCAGAGGACAGTAGCGCTCTCTCAGCCTCCCCCTTTAAAGCCACAGAACAAAACTTTTCTATCCCACCTCAGATACCTGCATAACTTAAATACTGCAGTTACATAAATACTTTTTATACACAAAGTCAGCTAAAATAAAAGTGCATTACAGCATCAATAGGTTTTTGCATATTACTGAGTATATTATAATGGGCCTCATGATATATTGGAGGAACAGAAGCAGAATGTTTTACAAATACATACATTAAGGACACCCCAAAATAGTGAACACGCTTTAAAATGTGATATCATTAACTGAATGCAGCTTTTGTATCTAGAGCCACTGCAAAAAGTTTCAATTGACCCTCATTGTCATGGTTAATATTAAAAGTACTTCACTGAAAAACAAGTTTTAATAGAACCTCTGTGCCCATTTGCTTACCTGGTGATGTCAGTGTACTGCAAATCTAAAATGTTTTTGTGGTATTGAATGCTGGACTCATCATCTTTATTATATTACTATTCTACATAGATAGCTTTTTCCTAAGACATAATTAACATGGGCACAAACACTACAACCAACTCCTGATCTTCTTTATACATGTTGGATCTCATTTCCACTTTCCATCCTGTATATGTCACAGTGAGAATTTTTAATAGAAACGGCCTCATAAACCCTCCGTCCTGTAACGTTGCTCTGCTCAATTGGAATAAAACCTTCTTTGTGTAAGTGTGTGCCAATATGGAAAATTAAAGTCGGTTAATAAAAAGCAGTACTAAATCAATTGGAGCCATAAAAGTTACAGGACGATATTAAAATGTGGGGTGGGGTGGGGGGGCTTTAGTGGCATTAACATGCCGGGCCTGAATTATCATGTTAATTTAATATCCAGTCTTCAAATGAAGCAGAAAGCCCAATAAAGGTCAATTAAGCAACTAGCCTCCGATCTCCATTTAGAATTTTATTGCCTCATCTAAATCATGGAGCTGATGCCGGGTCCGAGGGGCCCCGCTGGCTGCTGAAGACCTCTGGGACCCGGCGAGGGCACAAGCTTTTAAGATCTATAAGTCCATGACGCCGGTTAGTTTGGATTGGACCAGCTCTGTGATTGTAGCCCCCTAATAACTATACTTTGAAAAATAGATGTTATTCTTGGTGCTGCTCACAAGAACAGAGTTTACATGTTTCCTGCAGCCGAAATGCAGCAGTTAGAATCAACAAAGTTGTTTCCAACGTGAACTTTCTACTCCTGTGGATTTTAACAGTGGGTGGTGAGCATGTTTCTTGGTTCCTTCGCTGTGGAGAGCAAATAACCTCTGAGATCTGTGAAAACTCGGAAACTGACAAATGTTCAAATTTCTCCTAAAGAAATAAGATTGTATTTGTCTTCACACATTAAAAGACAATAACTGACTAAAAACGAATAGTGTTATCTGGACTGAACCGTTTTTCATTAGCTCCAACTCTTTTATTACTTATACTTTATTATTACTTTATTATTTGTGATGCTGACAACAGCATTGGTCGATTTGAATCAGAAGTGTTAAAACCGGCCATAGCTCTATAGCCTCTATATTCTATATAAAGAGACAAAATATAATGACCACTGCACAGGCTCCTTTTTTTGTCAATAATTGGCTACAACTAAAAATGTGTCTTTTCTGTGGATAAACTCCCTCTGGTCCTACAGGAATAGTATTATTGATCAAACCAACCTCATGACCTGAAAACCCTGCTTGTGTGTCAAACAACCAACCCAAATAATGACAGCTCACCTCTTCAGCGTTATAAGTGGGCTACCTGCAGTTTCAAATTGACGTCCACTGACATGATGGCGAATGAGCGGTCAAAAGAGTGATGAATAATTCTCGTGTAAGCACGTGCCCATCGACCACTTATCGACCTCTTCAAGGGAGGCTGCGACATTGACGTGTCTTTATGCAGATCCATATAGTCCTATAAATAAATCACACTGAGCTAGTTAGAAGTCGTCTTTCAAGGTTCACGGCTAATAAACAAAGAATGAGCTCAGCTGTAGTGCGGGACTTTTTCTTATTGCCTCTGTAGGCGGTGACAAAACGTGGAAGGAAGACTCCTGAACAAATGATCTCCTCATGAACATGTCTGACTTTATTATTATCTCAAGATGCACAGCAGTTATTACATTAGTACAAAGTATATTATATGTTGTTAGCAGTTACTCAGCTGAAACCTTGAATGAACTGGCCCTCAATAGAGCGTATATACTACCACGGCCCAACAGTCCCCTTATGACTCTCGATTTAAATCCCCTAGATCTAGATTCATAAATATCACTCCCCTTAATCTGTTTGTTTATTTATCAATGCATTATATCCTGGGGAATTGGTGAAAATGTCAACAATGCCCCACAACATTAAAGTGAATAAAAAAAGAATCTTGGATCCTTTGTCTGGAATACATCTAGATTCTTTCTAGACCCATGTCCCATCCTTACACCAAGTTTCATGAAAATCAGTTTTGTTGTTTTTAGATAATCCTGCTGATAAACAAGCAAACAAACAAACAAACGGAGAGGAGTGAAAACATAATTCATATTTTATACGTTATATTTTATATATTACAACTTTTTGATAATAGCTTTGTTTTTTATGCCAATTTTCAAAGCAAAAATGCCCCAAAGCTGAAGATGTAAACTTGGGCTCAACAATTAATGATTAAGTGATTCATCAAGAAGATAAAACGATAATTACAGTACAAGAGTAAAAGAGTATAAAAGGATATTTGTAGAAGATGATATTATAAACTGTATAACAATAAGCAGAAATACGAGGACACAAGACAGAGTTTTGGAAGATCCTTGCGTGGAGCTGGATGTTTGAAGCTCAGAATTCATGAAAGCACTCCCATCACACTCCCAGCGCTCATGAAACAGCAGTTGCTCTGCACACATGGCTTGTGCATCTTTAAATACACTCTCCGTCTGTAAAACTCTCCCCATACAAAATGCATAATATGCAACAATTCAGCAAAATGTTGTGGTGGAAAGTGAGTATCCCTGCTTCGTTCCACATGCTACACATCTGGAGAGTGTCTGGCCACATTACATGAGTGAATGGGTTAGTGACCCAGATTCTCTAATGAGATTTTTAGGTGTCTAAGAAAATGGAAGTGCTTTTTTTTCAACTGACAGATGTTCCTCTTTGACAATTACATAAACAGTAAAGCAGACACTGATATGAGAGACACATTAAAAGAACTGTACAGATGTGTCGGGGATGGATGCTCTGAGATGGTGCAAAGGTTTGATGAGGTTTTCTTCAGCTTACACGACATTGTAGTAAAAAATGTAACTCTGTGCTCATAGCACCGGCCTGAATGATTAAAATCCTCCAGTAGCTGTTGTTCACTTTTAACGTGTTTCTGTTTTAATTAGGGTGAAAATAGACTTTGGGCCTTTGTTTACCAGAAGAAATAAGATATCAGATATTCCACTATGCCCAGAGAACACACACACACACACAGCCTGCACATGCCTGTGAAGCCGAGCTGTGCTGAAGGCAATCTGTCTCCCCCGCCCATAATGACCATCTGTCATTAGTGCAGATCAATGGAGATGATAGATGGGGAGGGCGTGCTGCGCTGACAGAAGCACTGAGACCGGAGTCCAGGAACGACCACGGTTATGGTGCGTGGTCCTGACCCAGCGGGCAAAAGCCCTGATGTTAATGTTGTATCCATGCTGAGGTTCGGGGGTTGAGTCCGGACTGTGTAGAAAGCTACACACTGGCATTTTCAAAATTCCAATCAATTTTAGCCAGTTGAGTGTGTTACATATGTTTTCGGAGCTCTCATCCACGCGTCTTTTCTCCTGTGCCAGGAAGTGCTTAAAATTGCCTCTGAATAATCCATTTTCCTGAGCACTCGATGGGTAATTCAGAGCATGTCGTATGGAGCTGTTTGGAGGCAGAGACTGCACCGTGCCGCTCTGGCCCCGTGCACGTCTCAAAGCGTGACGTCCCAATAACCAGCTCAAACCGGTTTGGATCCACCGGGCGAAAATCATGACGAGTGGACATGATTTGATGAAGCCTATTTCACACTCGCTAAGAGAGATGGAAAGTCCAAGGCCTGTTCAAATCCCTGGGGTTTCAGACAAGAGCATTAGTGGATTTTCAAACGAGTCATTCTTAACACAGTGGAGTAGACAAAATGAAGGGCTTTTCTCCAATTTTAGCCACCGAAATTGAATTTTGAGGTAACAGCGGCTCCCCGGTGGGATTTATCCTTCATCTGAGCCCACGGCTCCCTCATATGAATTCAGTTTCTTTTGTCATCTTTTTCTTCTCCTGCAATTGGAGCCATAACTGATAATTCTTTCTTTTGATATTTTGAGATGAGGTGTTAAATTTATGTGAAAGGGGGGGAACAAAACAAAATAGATAAAAGATACATACATACATATCCCTCCTCTGATTACTCTCCGTCAGTTTACTTTAATAATAAAAAAAGAAATAGAGTCAGACAGTGACACAAAAACCAACACAATCACCTGGATATGGTCGCCCTGGTTCACATGTGCTGACATGCTCACACGCACACATGAACACACACACACACACTTTCCTCTCTCATACACCCGGGCAGTGGGGATTGCTTCGGAAAAACAGCACCTGCTCCTCCATTTGAAAACTATTTAGGGAGGCATCAAACTCTATCAGGGCAGGTCTGATTGCAGTCGCCTCTTCACAGTCCTCCAATCACTCAGTGAGTCAATTAGCCCCCTGCCCCTCCACAGACACACACACACATACAGTATGCACAACAGACTCCCATTCCCCTCCACCCGCTGTGGATTCCGCCAGGGAATGAGAGTCCATCGTCGGCCTCTCCCGACAACACCTGAGGCCCCCCCACCATCCAGCCCCAGCCCCCTCCCCTCCCTCCTTCTCCTCCAAACACAGTCAGCTAATAGCGCTGCTCCAAGGGCACCCGAGCCACAATGGCATTCAATTCACCCCCATTGTGCCCCTTTTACCAGGCATCAGCAGATGATAGGAAGAGAAAGAGAGTTTGGAGGGAACGTAGGAGACGAGCGATGCAACAACAGGGGCGATGCGTGCCCTCACCTCTGCGATCATTTACTTTGTTCAGCAGAGGAGGATTGGATTGTATTGTTCACCGTGCACGTGCTGGTGTCGGCCTTTGCGAGGATCAAGGCGGGTGTTTGGGTGCTCGCGGGCGTGTTTCTCGCTCTGTCCGACCGTCACCTGCGTGTATGTGTGCGGAGCCTCAGTTCCGTGGACTCCTTGGGTTAGCGGGCGGTGCTCTCTCCCAATCGCTTATTTATTCAGGGCCTTTTGAAATAATCGAGTTGACACATCTGTCAGATGGTGAGAGGAGGAATGCTAAAAGGTCACCGGGCGAGGTACCAGCTGCTCCCGCACCAAACCTTTCCTGCCTCCAAATAGCACAGTCATTACACCACAACAGATGGGACTCCTGCCTTTCATTTCTGCCTCGCTCGCGCCGGTGTGTACGCGCACGCACGGAGGAGTGTGCACCCATCACACTTATCCACACGTGCACACACATGTATATACACAGAGGTGCAGTCACACCAGACTCTTGTCACAGACGAGACGGACAAACAGGCAGGGACATGTAGTATAGACATCTGTACAAACACACACACACACACACATTTATTCCTTCCCTCTCCAGCTCTCACCTGCACACTTTCTCCAGGTCTGATTTTATGTACGCTGTCGGTATCAGCTGTCCACAGGGAAAACCACTCCCTGATAGCCAGAGCCCGACAAAAGGAGAAACGCAGTCACACAGAGGACAAGACGAGGGGGGAGACCTCCTCTCTGCAGCCGGGCCCCTTTATTTCTCCTTTATTTTATCTCCGAGCTTTTGTTAAACGATATCGGACTCAAAGACAGAACAGGACCGTTGTGGCCACAGGGAACGTGATGTATAATTCAGACCTGGCGAGGTGTGATACAACAACAATATTTAATGGACTTAAAATCTCGGGCCGGCTTTGTTGGGTGGAAAAAGTGCCAGGCACTGTGAAACTCAAAGAAAAGCCTGAGGCCTTGCTTCAAGTTGAGCCTTTGATGGAGCTGTGTGGATTCAAGTTTGCTTGAATAGGAAGACTTTTTCTGATGACTGTGTAAAAAAATAATAAAAATAATCTATTTCCTTCCTCAAGCGGTGGAGGCGCAAGGCAACCTTAATCACCTTGTGAGAAAACCTAACTAGTTCAGTGGTGTTTCTTCAAGTACACTTCAAAGGTCATCGCTTTAGCCAACCCAGCTGCCGTGGATTTATCAGTGTGTTCATCATCAGATCTCGTTTAACACTTTAAATACAGCGCTCTTTTGTGTTAGATACAGGAGACAGGCTTTGTGTTGCTTTACATAAGACGACGTTTTCTTCAAAATATGTCATTGTTCCACAGCAGACCCCCGTAGCCATTTGTTGTGTTCGGCTGCTCGGCTATTGTTCCACTTAATGAGCTTGAAGGAACCCAGGGCTACGCTGGGGAAAGTGGGGCTATAATGGTACGCTGCAATGCAAAGCTTGCTTTATGCAAATGTGTTGAAGCAAAGAGTTAGTAAAGTCATGTCGAATTCGTTAGTAATTAATGATTACGCTATGTACAGTGTACGAAATTCAGCACCGGAGGCACATTATGGACACGTCTATTGGTTTGCTGGGTCACACACGAGACTAAAACGTATTATGTGGTAGCTGAATTCTGTTGTTATGTGAGAATACCTCCCAACATTGCAATGCGTAATATGCATTTCCACTTACCAATAAATAGACAGGATAGTACAGGAGTCCACAATACACGGCCAGCCATACAGCGTTGGCCAGTGGGCTGAAATAGTAAAATAATATGCATAAATCATGTAAATGCACAGTTTTATAGGATGTAACCACTGATTTTATAGCCTCTATATGGGAGACATTATTTAGATATGTCTTCTACATTTCCATCTCTTCGCTGTTTGTGCACACAAATAACCAAACCTCTCAGACTGGACGTTACATGAACTATGTTGTTGACACACTGTGTTGCATATTTTATCACTGACATTTATGAGCTTGTGCAGAAAATGTACCAGGTACACGATGGAAGTTCAGTTTAACGTGAGTTGCATCAGTGACGTTATTGGAATAAAGATAAAGACGGTACTGTCCTACATGACATATTTATCTGTTCACCAATACTACTATTATAGTTTCACTGGTAAATGGAGGTGCGAAGAATTCTTGAGCTTTTTGATTTGCCAGTTTTCTTGACAATATCAAGACATTTTTGAGGTTTTGAAATTTGGCTAATAATCCAGTTGTTTGATATTTACGATGTCTTACTGGTGTTGTTGAAACTCATAAGCCTGTCATGTGGTCCCATAGACTGTACATAAAGATGGCCGACATGACATCCCTCTAAAAGTGAAGCCAAGTCGTCTTGATTGCCCCCAGGTGGCTGGTTGCAGTATAGGTCATATCAACAAAATTTTTCTTTAAAGATTTTAAGTTTCTGTCATTTGAGGTTGTTCTTAAGTCATGATTGACAGCTGAGACTGACTCGTGATTGGCCTAGTATCTATGTCAACAGGACCTTGATACCATGGCTCCACACTAACATCACTACTGTGCAGACTCTGGCTCCAAATGACTCACAGTGAACAAGATGAGGGCATCAGCTGGAATTTTAGCTTCATTTTTGAAGACCCATCATCCATCTCTATATATAGTCTATGATCCCAGTGTCAGTGATGGTAATGTTTTTTGTTGTGGTGTGATTTATATATAATAAGAATAATTAAAAAACAAAAATGCAACATTTTAAAATTGATTCTAAAATTTGGACGGCAATAGTCAAAGCTTTGGTGTAATTGGTGTAATTGGCACAAATGAAAATCTCAAACTCTCATACAAAGTGTCATTTGTCAGTTATATGAAGCAAACTGGAAGGCCGACAGCCACAGACACGCTATCACCGTGATGACACCTAACACCCACATTCTCGTCTGTGAGTAACTCTCATCGGTTGTTTGTGTCCCCGCAAAGTTCTTTTGTCTCGCCCATATGTGACCCATTAACATAACCATCACAAACACTCATGGTGAGAGACTTCAGCACGCACTCACTGATGCCTTCAAGCTCCTCTCTGTGCACACACACCAAACTGTGTGTCAACATGACCGTGTGTGTGTGTGTGTGTGTGTGTGTGTGTGTGTGTGTGTGTGTGTGTGTGTGTGTGTGTGTGTGTGTGTGTGTGTGTGTGTGTGTGTGTGTGTGTGTGTGTGTGTGTGTGTGTGAGAGACAAGGAGAGGGGGAACAATAACCAAATGTGATTTGACAGATGACAGTGTGCTACTGTATTTGTATGTCAGAGTGTGTGCGTGTGTGTGTGTTTTGTGTGTACGCACTCTATTTGCTCTATTTTCCTAATGGGCAGCTGCCATTATTAATATCCATTAATCTTACAATCTATACATCAGGATTCACATTTCCCTCCCTTGTGTGTGTGTGTATGTGTATGTGTGTGTGTGTACATTTACATACTGTATGTGTACATTTGTGTGATTGATGCTTCCTCCTCCACCCCCTCCCTCCGCACCCTCTCAGATTTAGTGCCCCCTAACTCCCCTCGGCCCTGGCCCCCTTAAGCACAGCAAGCATAAAGCAGCCGATTCACTTTATGACTCCTGTGCTCCCTTGGTAGATTTACTGTCACTTTTTATGTATTAGCTGGTAGTGGAATGTGGTGGGTGATAATGACAGACAGGCAGCTGGTCATGGAGGGAAAAAAAAGAAAAAGTGCTTTCCTGGCAGCTTTAATGGAATCAACAGAAGAGTGAATGGGATTCAATTAAAACTTTGTTCTTTGCAGGGCTTCACCACAACGGTCGGAGCGACGCGGCCACATTAAAAACAAGGGTAATGGATTCTTTAAGTCAGAGTGTAATTGGCTTCAGTTGGGCAATTCTGCATCCTTGATGAAACTGATACAACCTAATACATGCAAATCATTCAGCGCTTCCTTTGACATGCAGTCCTCCTCTTTCGCTTCATGTACGTAGTTTCAAGAATTAAAATATTATTATTCCATATGCAGTAAATTCTGTATCCACAACTCTTTATTGCAGCTGTATGATGTTCACATTTCATGACATATTCAAGCCTGAGACTCCATGTGTTGTTTGGCTGCAGTTTTCTATTAAAGGGTCTTTCTGTGTAAAATCATCACAAGTAAATTAACATTTAGCTTAAAAATGATGATTTCACATGTTGTATTTCTTTGATCACACTGACCTGTGGCCTGGAAGACATCAATAAAGTAGTGCATTAGTATTGTGCAGATGCCTGACCATGCACTGATCACTAGCTGCCATTCAATAACATTGTAAGGAATTAATGATGTGATACCACTTTAGATCTGATATCTCAAGAACGACTCAGAAACTGAATGAAGCAATTCATTGACAGTCCTGCCTACCAAACCGCTGCTGGTAAGAGGATTCAATTTGCTTCACACTGAGCCAGGCCGGTAGTTTCCAGTCTGTTTTGGTGCAAGCTACACATTTTCTGTGCAGACATGAGAAAGTTTAAAATTTTAGTTTCCTAAAATGGGTTTAAAAACAAGTTTTGATGGCAAATCTTGCATCTTTATGTCCATTTTGTTGATTGATGGTGAATTGTCCTCTTGAAATGTGTTGTCAAAAGGCATTCTGGGAAATTCAAGAGATTGGACAAAACAAATCACAAAATATCTCAAACAGATTATGCATCAAGCCTATCTGGGAATTCATGTTGTTGGGGGTGGGAGCAGAAAAATAAAGGCAATAAGGGATGACTCTTACATTAATTTTTATATGCAACACGAGCCATTAAAATGCCACAAATGAATTTATATACAAGTATGTATACTGTACATATAAGTGGCAAAGCAAAAGCAAAGAAAACTCCACAAACATCTGAACATTTAAGGACTATAGTTGTGAGGCCACCAGGGCGTAAGGATCTTGCTATTGGCGATCACTCGGTGCTGGTCTGATACACTATGACAGATATTAAAGAGCGTGACGCCTTCAGCCACCAGCGTTGATCAGTGCAGTTTAAAGTCTTTGTGCTGCAGTCTTCAGCCTGTCACCACTCGGCCTGCATGAAGCTTCTTCATCACATAGACATTTAAAATGTCTAAAGGACATTCAGACATTCAAGATGTCTCTCCATTGTGCCCTCTCCATTGCTCTCTCTTGAGTCCTCCCTCACTATCGCTCTGCTCAGCCGTCCTTTCTCCCCCTTCCGTCTCTAAGTCAGGACGGTGGCAATAATCCTCTCTAATAGCAGATGACAGCTCCACATAACTCCTGACATTAGCTTTTAGCCATCACATTTTTATGACCCCTGGTCCTGACGGCAGATTTGTCGGCCAGCAGTGGAGGCAGAGGCAGTCTCCTTTACTCTCCATCTTTCCGTCCGTCTGTCTCTCTTTCTCCTAATGTCTCGGTGACCAGAGAGATCCGGGGGCCCCATCACACACACTCTTTATTACAGTATGGGCAGTGGTGTTTCATCACTCTCTGCTTCCCATCACACAAAGGCACATGCACACACAGTCAAGAGTGCACTCACACCCACATTCACATTGTCCCCACGGGGCCCCAGATTTATAGTGTCAGAGTACAGTGAGAGAGAGAGAGAGAGAGAGAGAGAGAGAGAGAGAGAGAGAGAGAGAGAGAGAGAGAGAGAGAGAGAGGACAAAAGGAAAATGGACATGTCTGTTCAACAGAAATACACCATTTCCTCATATGTCCTACAAATACTTTGGATATGAAAACATTCTGGAATTCTGATCGTCCACCATCAACAAATGCATCCGTCATGATCAAACTCCATCTGTTGACGAAGGCCAGAAAACGTGGTTGAAAGCTCTGAGATGAATCTATTCAGACGACCTTGAAAGTTGTCCTTGCACGTCAGTTTAAACTCGGGACGTATAGTTCTGTTTGAATGTACTGACTCGAGCAAAGTCACAATACATGAACAACAGAATAACACATACTACAGCTGTCAGTGTATTATTAGGTTCACGTTAAAACAAAGAGCAGTTGTTGTGTAGATAGTTTGTGTGTAGATACTGTGTGAAAACTTTCTTGATTTATGTTTTGATATTTTCATTTTCATCAGATAGCAAACAGTATAAAGATGAAACAAGAGGATATAATAAGAAGAGTAACTTTAATTGTTTAGCACTTTTCAAATACAAGTTACAAAGTGCTTTACAACAAACTGTATGAAAGTCACAAAGAGAATAAAAAAAAATATATAATAATAATAAATATACAGATAATAAAGAGTGGTATCATGACAGTAAAGGTCCCCAGCAGGACAAACCCTGAAGTAGATTTGTCCTTAATGGTATTAGTGAGGCTTTTTTCATGTTGGGCTTGAATCCAATGACCTGTTGAAGTAGCAGAAATAATTTATTGCAGATATTTAACCCCAGCAGCTTTGGTTAATCTTGCAACATGTTGCTTTGTTGGTGTTTTTTGGCACATGTAGCAATAGCAGTTCCATTGGCCGCAACAGATTGAAGAATAAAAAAATCCCCTGGATCATCTGTACACATGAATGAATTGAAAGTAACTGTCTTGTACTTGTGTAGTGTCCAGTTATCCTGAGGCTCAGCGGTGCATTTAGATCTGTCAGTGAAGCTCCAACAGGGGGTTGAGGCATGGGGAAGGAGTCTAGGGGATGGCATAGAGGGGTGTGTGCGTGTGTGTGTGTGTGTGTGTGTGTGTGTGTGTGTGTGTGTGTGTGTGTGTGTGTGTGTGTGTGGGGTGGTAGCCATATGGCTGCTGACAAGGAGAGGGGGCAAAGCTGACAGGGCCTGGGGAACGGAGATGGCAGGCGGGAGGGAAGAGGAAATCACACTGGAAGGACAACATGCTCCCCTTCTGCCAAGGCGGAAAGCAGCGACGACCTGTGTGTATGTGTGTGTGTGTCTGTGTGTGTGCGCCATTGACTGACAATACGGCTGATTGAATCCAACATGGAGGCCTGTGTCCTGACAGCACTGATGCCACAAGTCTGGACAGGGCCCGGAGTGTATGAGTGACTGAGAGCCGGAGAAAGCGAAGAAAAGAGTATTATCCGCCTGTGTGTGTGACGGAGAAGGAGAGACAATGTTTATGTATGTGTGGCTCAGCGTGGGTGTCAGCCAGCCAGGGTCCTGTGTGTGCCTGAGGAGTCTCTCTACCAGCTGGGTGAGCCAGGTGCTGGGTTGCCCCCTCATGCCCCCTGGCCCTCCCATTACTGCTGCCCTCCAGGCCCACTCAGTCAACTGCCACTTGCTACCAGATCAATATTAGCTCACACCGAGGACATGTCATTCCACCACTGAGGGGTCAGACAACCCATTGTTAGGCAGCGTCAGGTACAAACTGGGCTGGGAAGCAATGTTTGTATCAGAATGTGTGGTGTTTGTGTGGTGTACGCGACTTAAGCTGCACTCGCACATGCACTGGGCTCCAGAGGGGCTGTATGTGAGAATATAAATGTCCGAGTGAGTCTCTGGACATTCTACAGAAGTTCTCCTACCAGCTCGCTAATAAAATAATAATGTCCGAATGAGCCTATGTGAGAAAAAGGTAGGAGATCCAAGCTAGTGTGTGTGTTGATGACGATTCTAACACGCGGTGGACTGTATCTAAGGATGAAAAAGAGGTGCCACACATGTAGAAGACACCGAGAAAGATAAGAGATATTGATGATCAGTGCGGACGTTGCTGTTGAAGTGCTGAAAACCAAAAACACGTGATCTCCCTCTGCCTGCCGCACCAACCCTCACCTGATCCAGCGATTTCTGTGTTGTTGTGAAGGCGTCTGAGCGAAGAATCTCCTGCTGCGTTGTTCATGTGTGAAAAACAAACTCCGGAGAAGAGCTAATACTGATCATTTGTGCAAAGAGGCTCCTTTAATGTTAAATATAAAGCACATTCCAGGCTTAAATTTGATAAAATGCATGATTTTTGTATCAAAGGGAGATTTTGTGTGTTGTTTTCCCCGATTCTAAAGTTGAGAAACGTTCTCTTCCTCGTTGTGCATAATGTCCTTTATTAGCCGGCACAATGCGGCAGTTAGTCAGTGCTTCACACAGGTGCAGACAAGTGCAACTGCTGCCTTTGCATTAATTGATTATCAACCCACGCAGCCAAAGATGCATTTTCCATAATAATAATTATAGCATCTCACTGAGAGCATCTTGGCTGCAGGAGCACTTTTGCTGACAAAGCTCCAAGGACACAGATGAGTTGAATGCTGAATGTGCACATCACCACTGCTTGCCTTTTGTACATGAACATTAATTCCGGTGCTGGGATTGTTTTCATTTCTGCTTAAGCAGTGGCACAAAAGTGATAACTAGGTAATGACTTCTAATTAGCGATGTCCCAAAAACATATCAACAATAATCAACGGCGTTCCATAATGCTTCTGAACATCTGCGTGACGCTGAGCGTTTCATCAGCGCACGTTGAATGATGGCCTGTTTTAATGCGGCATCAAACTCCTAATAGCTGCTTTGTACCTTTTCACGTGCGGGTTCACTTTAGAGTCATCTAATACAAAACAGGGATTCTCAATTATGCAACGTCCCATTTACATATGCAAATTAGGATCATATTAATTATCTTGAAATTGGGTAATTAGCCAATCTCAATTAAGGCATTGTTCATTACACTAAATGCACAGGAAAGGTGTTTGAAGTTTTTCCCCCACGCCTTTATTCATTTGTGCATGTGTGCGGCGTGTGTGTGGGTGTGTGTGTGTGTGTGTGTATGTGTGTGTGTGCGAGAACTGGGCTGCCTGCCACATCTGAATCAAGCCTCGGTGGTGTATTTAATAATTTAAGCATCCCATCTCATACAAGGGATGCACCCACAGCTTTCATCGTTACCAAGCATATGGTTCTGTAATGAGCCTGCTTGCTTGTAAAATAGTGATGCCAGTACAGAGGAGAGCAGAAGAGACAACAGCCAGGCCTTTCTCTCTCTTTAGCCACTCAAGCTAGCTACGGTGGCAGCGGTGGCCAATGCATTATACAAGCTTGTTTGGGTTCCCGTGTTGCAAAGCCGGCGCTGGGAGGACCAATTTGCTCTCGCCGTAAAAGGAAAAGGAAAAAAAAAGAAAAACCCTGGGAGAAGTAATGGTTTGCGACAGAAGATTTCAAAAGCATCTTTCTCCACCCAAAACAAACAGTTTACCTGGGATTTAACCGCTCCTCTAAACCGACTCACAGCTATGAGATGCACGCGCAGCCAAAGTCAACATGTTATCATGCTGGTTGGCTGCTTTGCATCTTTTATATGGTGCGTAAATAACCTCACTCAGGAAGCTCTTTGATTCCATTAGACTGTGTAATGGGAGATTTCTTTGGTTTTTGTTCTAGAAGCATTGTTCCAGCGTCACGTGCCCAGAAGCATGGGGGACTGGGAATCCAGCTGGAGGTCTGGAAGTGCTCACTTCCTGGTGCAGAGCCCGAGGCATTCTGGGAGATGCTCTCTCTTTGCTTTTCCGGCGCACACCCCTTCTCCTCTTCCCCCATATCTAAAGGAACTGTGTTGTGTACGTGCATGCGTACATGAACACGTGTGTGTGTGTGTGTGTGTGTGTGTGTGTGTGTGTGTGTGTGTGTGTGTGTGTGTGTGTGTGTGTGTGTGTGTGTGTGTGTGTGTGTGTGTGTGTGTGTGTGTGTGTGTGTGTGTGTGTGTGTCTCAGGCACTGCGGGGGGATATCGTGCTCGGGGTGCTGAAGAAAGATGATGAATGATGTTTCGCCCTTCAGCCGTTCTTGAATGGTAAATTACCCCTCCATCAGCTTATGATGGAAGGAGCAGTCGTCATTCAGCGACACTGAATAGCACATGTAATACAAGGTCAAAGGCTTAAATACAATGACCTTAAGTCCCCTTCTTTATACGTCTATAGGAGACAGGAGAAATGATTTTGAAATAAAAAGCCTCGATCGACTTTCAAGGCCGTCGCATCCCATTGTCTCACCTTCCTCCCTGACCAACATATTTCACATGTTGAGATGGAAATGTCACATTTAGCAGCAGGTACGGTGGAAGTGGAGCTGTTTTTTTTGTTTTCTTCCTGTGAGTGCTGTTTCCTGTGTCCTATTTTTGAACCCTTTATTTAACCTGTGCCCTGCTGAGACTCTTGTTCTTAATATTTGCCCCAATGTCACAGCAGAGGAGCCCCCCGAGCGTCCCTGTGACACTTTGGTCCAAGTGGCCCTCTCTCGTCAGCCCAAATGTTCCTCTGATCAGCCCGAGTGCTCTTGTGATCGTCCCCAAATGTCCCCGTGTTTCGCTCAAGTGCCACTCTGGTCTCAAACCCTTGGGGCAAAATTAACCCCAGTGCATGTAAGAGGGACCCCCATTTCATTCTCTATCCCTCCATTTGTGTATGAGATATGTGTATGAGTGTATAACGCTGATGCTGGTGATGTTTTCACTTTTTGTAGCCATACACTCACAGCTGTTATCTGTTGAAAAAACCATTAAAAAACAAATACAAAAATTAATATAGAATAAAATGACAGTGGCAACTGCTTAGACGCTGATTTACTGTCATATATTTTCAAAGCATGGATAATTGTACTAGTAAAATTTCCTCTTTGATAACCACCGACTTTCATCATCCATATTAAGTTTTACTGCTGCATCAACAATAGCTGCAGCAACTTTTGTTTCAGGATAAAAGCTTCACATTGACAAGCGAGCGAGCTGCAGATCCGCACTTGTTGAAAACCTATTCCGGCGCCTCAATAACCAACTGTCAGCAACATCTCAGCAGGTTCTTGGTTGAGCCATTGTCCCTGTGGTTGATTCGGCTTCTCCCAGGCCACTAGGGGGAGCTGTGGTATACCATTAGAGGGCTCCCATATTTTGGCAGTGTAATGAATGCCAGAGAAATGTCATAACATAACACAACATAACATGTAAGTATGTGAGATGCACTTTTTAAAAAGATGAAATATTCCGATAGAATAAGGACTCTGTTCTGAAGGACACGATCAAAATCCTGCTTCTGTGTGGAAATTGGCCCTGTTTTGTTTTCTGTAATTGCTGTTTCTGTAGAGCCATCCAGTGGAGATGGACCCGTGTTTACCCCTTGATCCGTGGACTTAACAATAGGAGAGGGAGAAGATAGAGAAGGAGAACTCGGAGGTAACATTTGTCAGCGGCAGTCTGTCGTTCGCCTGATTGACTTCACGGAGAAAAACGCTGCGACTTCACCGGAGCGACGCTTGAGTGCCTCTGATCTTCATTTTCCACCGCCCCCTGTTATTTTTCCTTTTCTCCTCCTCCTCCCTCCC
This sequence comes from Hippoglossus stenolepis, assembly GCF_022539355.2. Taxonomy (NCBI): domain Eukaryota; kingdom Metazoa; phylum Chordata; class Actinopteri; order Pleuronectiformes; family Pleuronectidae; genus Hippoglossus; species Hippoglossus stenolepis. Next base: position 10,527,351 of record NC_061499.1, read on the forward strand.
TCTTTCTTTCTTCCTCTCTTTCTCCCTGTCTATCTTGTCCCTCTCGTTTCACTGGACTCAGATCTTTCCATCGCTCTAACCTTTCATTATGACAAGACAAAGCTTTAATCTCTCACGAGCCATTTCCCCCTGTGACAGGCAGAGTGAGCGTTGACGGCCATGACACGCGCACTCACTCACACACACAGACACACGCACACTCAAACTCACACACAGAGGAGGTGTGTACGTCTGATGCTGGTATGCCCACCCATGAATCGGGGCAAAGTGACACATGGTGACAAAGAAAGAAATGGAGAGGAGGAGGAAGCAGTGAAGAGAAAGTGGCAGATGCAACACTGCAGAAACCATAGCTACTTTTTTGTGGTTTCATGAAAAAACTAATTATCTGATCTCCACCATCATCACCACAAAATGTCCTTGTCACATATTGCTATCTCAAAATATTATATTATAGGAATATGAGGCAAGTGGTAAAGGCAGGAAATGACAATCACTGTTAAAGCTAACAAACTTTACGTGAACATTAAATCAATTTATTCACTATGTCAGCAATGTCAACGCATCAAACAACAACTTGAAACTGTTTAAGTTCAACGCACGTATGCCGAGGTCGGATCTGTCGTCGTGCGAACAATGCACGTGCGTGTTAAACCTCTTATCTGAGGCATCAAACAATAAGCGGTCATCCGAACAGTGTGTCGTCCCGTCTGTGGCCTGCCCCCTCCCTTATTTTGCATAGCAGCCTAAGAGCCACACTTCATAGGGACTTCATAATCACACCCCCTGCCGAGGTGACAGCCTGATTGGATATCTGAGGGAGGCGCGCGCATGAATTTACATACTAATTGACAAATATACCCCCCCCCTTCATGCACACACACACACACACACACACACACACACACACACACACACACACACACACACACACACACACTCTCTTTTGTCTCTCTCCCCACCGCTCAATAAATGAATGTCATGCCTGCGTGGTGCACAGTGATTTGGCTCTTTCTGTGTAACCGCACTGTAACATTTAGCATCCTTCTGTGAGACGATACTTTCTACAAAGTAGTTTTTGATGCAGACAACACACACAGAAATGAAGAGGACAGAATCCGTTGTGGGCCTATAGATGGGCCTTGAGGGGAACATGAAATGCAGGTGACTCTGTAGCAATAAAGGGTAGATATCAAAGCGTGTGTAAAGCCTGATGGGAGAGACCGAGAGGAAGAAACAGCATATTTCACTACACTTTTGTGCTGAGCTAAGAGATGGAAGTGAGGAGCATGCTGGGAACGCAGCAAGTTGGCAAAACATGGCGCCCCTGAGACTCGACACCAGGCAGAACTTCAGCAAGCCCGAGCAGATGGAGGATTGCAGCGACATGCATTACAGCACATCCACACATGCACATACGCACGACGTGCCTATATCAGAGACACGGCTTTGACAAGTTGTCTACATGTCAGCAGATGACGAACCTCTTACGCTCTCTAATCTACCCGCCCTTGCAAGAAGCTCACACAGTCACCAAACACACACATTCTCCCCGAGCTCGTCTTTGCAGCCACTGTTCTAAGGACATGTCGTGAGAGTGACCTGCTCAGTCTGCCGGAGCTGAGCAAGCAGCACACGGCACCAGGCCGCACCATTGTTTGTGCGAGAGGCCCGGCGATACATGCAAGTCTCCCGCTGAGCGATACAAGCGGCGTGCGGCGGCGTTTTAGGGGCCTGTTGCCAACGTCTTTCTAGTTGTGTTACGAAACAAAGCTGCAGAGAGGTGCGGTGGGAAAAGAATGAAAGGGGGGTGGGGTGGGGAGAGCATGAGAGTGCAACTTAGGGGGGGATTTAATTATTTTTAACCAGAGGCTCTTGGAAAAAAAGGCCACAGACTTAATGACTTAATTTAGACGTTTAATTAGTTGAGCACATATCTCTCTGGCTTCTGCCCTGCATAATCTCTGATGAAGTTTGGTTTGAATGGCGTCAGACCTCTCTCTCTCTCTCTCTCTCTCTCTCTCTCTCTCTCTCTCCCCCCTGCGATGCCTGTCTCTCTCTTTATCTCTCTTTTCCTTTATCTCCCTCTCTTCTTGGACCACATAAATAATTCCCATTGCCTCTCAGGGCATGCACAGAGCAATAGAGATGAAATATGTATGGACACACGCCATGGTGCTTTTGAAAAGAACTATTTCAAAGGTAGTGGGGTCTGCTGAAATCTTCATGAGCGCCTCCTCTCCTCTCCCTCCTCTCTGTCCGCTCCACAGAATAGATTCTTCGTGAGGCAGCATCAGCTCGGCATACCCAATAAATAACGGCACAGAAATACGAGCGTGTTCTCCCCAAGATTCAAATGCATTTCCAGTTATGAAGAGGAATAGATACGCTGAAAACCACACCTGCATACATGATGATGAATTTCACATGGTACAATATTTCTTACTGTTGTGACACAGCGCAGATCCTCGTCACATAAAGCAGCGTGTATAAAAATGTCACGGACAACTGTTGCAGCAGACATGCAGAAGAAAAAGTAGATTTATTGGGAAATGTGGAAAAGTTAAGAAACAATTTCTCATTTTCATTTGACCAGGGCAGTGGATGCCGATTGCATCCGTTCATATTTCAGACAAAAGTCAGATGTTGGTCGGTTCTTTCAACAGTGGAAAGTGGCTCAACAAAGGAAAACACATTAGAGGAATGAATGTGAGAAATTGTGCTCTTCAGTCTGAGGGAGGAGAATGCACATTACTTACAACAGTATGAAACTCTTGATTGCAAAAGGTTTCATCCCTGTGTATTCCCATTTGCATTTCTAGTTTGTCGGTGCATGATTCTGTAGTGCAATATTTAGTTTTACATAGAAATACTTTGTCTTTGTTCTAATATTAGCATCTGCACTGTTTGACTCAGTGGGCGTACGACAGAGCAGCATTAAAAACAATGCAAAGAGCTGCATTGTTGGGAGCCTGTTGGGAGGAAGGACAGTCACCATCTCTCTCATGTCCTCGTTGGTCTTCCTCCTTTTCTCTTTTTCCACTTCTCTTCTTAGTTTCTTTAACAATCATAACATTGTGCTACCCTCATTTGTTTTCAATTTCTTTTCAACCATCAGCAATAATAACAGTGTCACTAAAAGAGCAAGAAACAAGCGGTTGGATGATCAAACCAATTTTGAAACCACATCCTGACAGAAACAAGAATAAAGAAAATTGTTGGCCACTGAAATAATCCCATTTATTCTATTTGTCTGCACACAGATTGGTGCATTTACTTGTGTATGTTCACCACCAACAAAATTGGTTTAGATAATCTGGCTAAATTGTTTACCGAACCTCTCTGATTGTCTGATGCTTTAATTGTCTATGTTCCCAGATCTTATCATTTCCCTTTATGAATACGATTTTATCTTACCTGATAGATTAACTGGAGAAATCCACAAAAATAAAACTCAATTTATGTCAAACTTGAGTCTTTTTACTTTCTTTTCTCCTTTAGATTTTATTCTAAGCATTCACATCCTTTCATACCTGAGTAAACAAACAGAGACACCATCCATATCATTAACTGTGAAGTCCCTCTTCTCTCTGTACCCATTCATCTCCTTCCACTAACCCCTCTCTACTCGTCTGCCTCCAGTTCTTTCTTCTTCTCTTCTTCTTCTCTTCTTCTTCCCTTCTTCTTCCCTCAGTCTCCGGGGAGCGACAGGAGCCGACGTGAACCTTTGTGTCACTTCCCCCGCAGGCTCTTTCCTGTCTTGTTATTTACTTTCTTCACGTCGTTGCAAAATGCAGAGGAATGTTTTATAGAATAGGACACTTAATAATGGGAGAGGAAAAAAAAGAAAAATATTGAGTGATGGCGCGGCAGTTTCTCTCTGTTCTGTCACAGAGTGCAGTGTCCTTGAACCTCAAAAGAAAAGAGGAGCGGGAGAGAAAGAGACAGATGTAAACACGCAGACGCCTCCTCTCACAATACAAATGCCTTCGTCTAACAGCAAAATATCTCTTTTTAAGCTAAACAAACGGAGGATTCACAATGTTTTCTCTCAGCTGAGAGCGGGCTGGAAGATGTGGATGGATTGTGGGAGCTCTCCTTGTTGGTGTTTGGTGTGTGAGCAGAATGCTAAACACTGCTTCGGTCACCGGGGGGGGGCCGGCAAAAGCATGTTGAATTTTAATGGTGCCCTCCGACTTGGCTGCAGGTAATGCTGCAGGGGGCCAACATCCTATCCACACTGCTGAGAGGGAATATGAAGTGTGTGTGTTTATATCATTGCACGTCAAGCTGGAGTGAGTCTGTGTGCTCTCGTTGTGTTGTTTGCGCTCACGACCCAGTATTTTCAATAATGAGTCTACTTCAGCCCTGCAGGACACACACATGTAAACTATATGTTCTGTATATACTGGGGCTGGTGTGTGAAGGATGTAAACAAAGCAACGGTCCCCGACATTAACTGCACGTCAACACAGGTGTGAAAGGCGTAAAAGGAATACGCTTCAGAAAAACTCCATAAGGACAATTTAAGAATAGAAGAATTAAAAAAGTACTTCCTAAATAATCCTCAATGGATGATTTAATGGGTGGGAACAGAAATCGAGATACTGCTACATTGATTAATTGTTGGATATTAATCCAAACTATTGCTCCAGTGTCTTAATGAATCCCTCACAAATAGGTCTGGATGAGCTTTGGAGCGGCATGTTTTTTATTATCTCTGCCAAGGAGGTGATGTTTATACAAAAGTTAATACATTTTCACAGATTTACTGGTTAATACTTGATGGATCTTGATGAAAAAAGTCAGCCTTATTTAGAGGTCAGAAATTTGTCTGTGCTTCTGCTTCTCTGCACGTCTCTCTGCATGCCTCTCCCTATTTCTCTCTATACATCTCTCTGCAGGTCTCTCTCTACGTTTCTATGTACGTCTCTCTGCATGTCTCTATAAGTCTCTCGTCTCTATACAAATCTCTGTATGTCTCTGTACATCTCTCTGTCCCTGGTGGCTGCAAATCCAGCAAACAATCACAACTTCGATCAATCCCTTAGTCTGAATACCACCCTGGACTGCAATTGTTCGAAGAAATCCAAACACACTCCTGAAGCTTTATTGCTTGCATTCCCACATGACAACAATCTGAAGGAGAAATGTCTTTGTGCTGAGGTATGTTTTGAAAAAAAATGAAATCAACAGTGGCAGAAATGAGTCTTCCAGGGGTCGCACGGCTGCAGTGTTTCTTGGAAGTAACGGTCCGAACCCTAAAATGGGACTTTGTTGATGGCTCCCCATGGGGCAGGACGACTGGTGTTTCACGAGACAAACTGTTTTCATTAGTCTGGACCGTATATTACAAATTTTCAAACTGAAGTCCCAGATCGTTAAAATATAACCACCCCCTTGTTTTATTAAGTCCTATCAGGATATTTAGGACATCCTCCGGTTTAAATGACGTTTACTGCTGCACAGTTCTACAAGGCTCAGTGCAGTGGAAGATAATAAAAAGTTTTCACTCTCTGCACTGCTGAATTGGAGCCATGTGTTCAATCGATATAACTTTTCAAACTGAATTTCTGACTCTCCCATCATCCCTCCCTCCCTGCAGACAAAATCTCTCTCCACTCTGCGGCTTTCAATCCACACTTTACCTGCCTCCCTGCACAAAAACCTGAATTAATCTCAAAACTCTCCTCCTCATCTCTTTGTGTGTGTGTGTGTGTGTGTGTGTGTGTGTACTTTCACATTTGTATTTTGCACTTCCCAAGGGCTGTGTGTATTTATGAGTGTGTGTGTGTGTGTGAGTGTGTGTGTGTGGTGCGCGTGCGTGCACTTGTCTCCTCCTCTCCCCGCATTAGAAATTCACCAGCTCAACATGATACTGTTCCCCTGCCTGCAGCTCCGTGGCTTCGGGGGGGGGGGGTGGGCTTGTGTTTGCATAGCAGAGGCTGCGCTCTCTCACTCATGTAGACCCCCACAGGGACTTTTCTTTGACACCGTCAGCCCTTTGAACTGGCTGTGACATCAAGCGTCAGGTCACGAGCGTACAACCTCCGCCACAAAGCGAGCTCGCACTAATTGGCCCGCGCGCACCTGAGAGAGACAGTCGGGACATCAAAGTGCTTCACCGCCCAGTTGATGGTGGCTTTTGATGGGGGTGACTTTGAGACCGTGGATTTGTGCTTTACACTCCGACGACGCGCCGCACATTCGCCGTTTGCTGCGCTTTGCTGTTCGTGTGATCTCGGCGAGGAGTTGCTTATTTTGTCATTCCACTTGAATGTCATTTCCTCTGTTCTCTCCAGTGTTGTAATACATGCTATTATCTGGCACCCTGTAGTGAGCCTTTAATCAACCTCAATGGAAGTTCACAATGAACAGAGACAGGAACCTAAGGTTATACTGCCACTTTTCTTTTTTTTGCTAAGGGAGCTTTCACACCTACCTTGTTTAGTTCGGACCTTTGGAAATTTCTGTTAAGTGTGAGAGGTGCCTCAGAACAGGGTCCGGCTCAAACTGAACTGTGGGTCAGTTCGTTTGCAGTGTGAAGACATATTTTGGGATAATTCAGACTTTCAGCTCTATTGCAGGAAGTTAAGACAGCACTAGACAATAGAAGAAGAAAAAGAAGCAGACCCAGCTCAGAGGATGGCTTTTAGTCTTCGCCTCCGATGATATCACGTATGTACGATTAGGATGTTTATTTTTCATTTCTATCATGTGATGAAAATGTGAGTCTGTGTTTAAATGACTCCCAGCTTGTAAATATGTAATACAAAAAATCTGACCTAAATCAAATAGAATGATCCCAAGCTTGTAAGTGTGGAAAATCAATTTAGCTCCGAGCTCCGAGCAGCTTCTCAGGGTCTTATTTTGCCCTCCAGACTTATGGATGTCCGCTGTGTCTTTGTGTGACCCTTCATCCCCTGGAAGTCGGACAGGTGGCGAGTACTGGTGGGCCTGGACTGGGCCTGTCAACCCCTACAATCCTGACCAGAGAGAAAGAGAGGGAGAGGGAGCGGGTGGGGGAGAGTGGGCTGGGGGGGGGAGACAAAGGAGATCAGCAAACAGAAAGAAAGTCGAGGGAAAGTGAACGATGTGGAGAGAAACACGCCAGACAGTTCGACTGAGCTCTACCTGCTGTCACAGTTTCAACAGGCTACGTCCACTCTTGACTCCAACAGGCATAGCGAAGCGATTGGTTACGCTCCAGTATAATGGCCGGCTATGAATGCTGAGTGTGACTGCGGGGGACCATTAGGGCCACAATGGCCGACAAGACACTAAGCACTCCCCAGAGGTCTAAGGGGCCCTTTCATGCCTGTCCCGGGGCTGGGAGGGCGACTGGGAGCTGGTGGCCAGCTGGTTCTCTGGCTTCCGTGCAGCCTAATGCCATCAGCGCTCCTAGCCCCGCTTTGAGCTGGAGGCTGTGTGGAAGACGCAGGGGAGCGAGGTCTGTGTGACACATGTGGACATGTACACACACAAACACGGGGGCAGCTGTTTTTACTATTAACCACGTCGGTGCTGGATGATCCTGATGCTGCAGATCCTCATCTGACAAGGAAAGAAAGAAAAAGAATGAGACGGACAAAGAAAAAAAGAAATAGAAAGAAAGATTAGTTCTATTTGTCTCTGGCATTGTTAAATCCTCAAAATCAAAAGAACACATTTGTCACATCTATCCTTGTCTAGACTAAAATGATTTATAATCTATTGAGGTTAAGAGTTCATGCGTCCTGCCCGAATATTTTTTAATGAAAATATGAGAAAATTATTAATGGGAGAACCCAATGTACAAAGATGTTAGTTACAACTCAAAAAGAATATGAAATTAAAATAAGAAAATAAACTACAGCACATACCTCTCCCAAGGCCCATCTGGCACATCAGATATCGGTTCCCTCAATGTTTCATCAAGATCCATAAAAAAAAAACACCCTATCCTGCAATGTGAAAGTAATTGAAAAATAATTCCTGGATCTGCCTGCTGATCCGTATCTGCACTCAACACTTTAACAGGTTTTTCCTTGACCCACACCATCCAGTAGCTTTTGTGTAATGCTTTCAACAAACAAACAAACAAACGCAGATGAAAACATAGACACCTTGGCCGAAGTAATTGTCTTTAATTTAAACCGTTTGATTCAAAATACGATTTAAACTGATGTTACGATCTAGTTCTTTGAGAAATGTCCTCAGTCATGTGTCTCTTTAGAGAGACGTACGTCCATTGTTTATCTTCACGTCACCATATGGGAAAAAGAGCCCATGATGCAAATGCTGTCACACCCAGTTCAGGTTTCCTCGGAGAGATGCCGTGACTGCTGTGTCTTCCTCCCTCTCAGGTCCTAAATAGGCTGCTGCTGCAGGCGGAAAACTTGTTTTGTCGACAGCCGGTTTGAAAGACAAGCGTAATAAAAGGCTTTTCTCTTTGTGCCAGGCGGTGGCAATTTCATAGTCTTTTCAGCACTGAAAGAAAGGGCGAGAGAAAGAAAAGTTTTACTAATTGATGTGGTAGCAGAAATTCAGCCACCATTTCAGTCAGCCGCGATGAAAAGCCTATTGAGAAACGTTTTGTCAATTACTTCTGCTCACATCTATGCGCCGTGGCTCTTTTTAGAGGAACTCATTTGTGTCCTATTTATTTCCTCTGCTGCCATATTTTGCTGGCACGGCGCACAATGACAAATTAAAGCTTTAGTTTCATAGCAATGACATGGAAGGTCTCGGGCTTTAATGTGGGCTTTGAAAGAACGCCAGGGAAGTCGTCACTTGATGGCTCGTCCTTGCTTCACCGGCTCAATTTGGTGTCAATGCATTAAAACATCATCTGAGTTGTGACTCCAGTCAAGGTTTCTGCGTGTGCAGTTAGAACAGAGCGTTAATGAATTAGAGGCACAGGCATCTAAACAAAACTAGTAATATGCAACAATAAAGTATAACATTAAATAAGAAATAACATGACAGTATTCTGAGGTGTTTTTATATATATA